>NW_012102144.1:2034422-2046883 GCF_000951045.1 Mandrillus leucophaeus | reverse complement strand
CCATAGTCTCATTATCCAAAGACAAGCCAGTCTTCTGCTGAAGTCTCCCTGATAGCTTTCCACTGTCTTTGGGAGCAAATTTCCTTGCCTGGGGCTGACCCAACATAGTTACAACCCTTGTCCTTTTCCCTTTTGCATTTAATGTCTTCTCTGACTTCTTTCAGTTCATCGAAAGGGCTCACTTGCTTTCACCACTAGACCTTTGTGCCTCCTGTTACCACCTTCTGCATCTTGCTGGTTCCTCCTTGAGTTGCAGATCTCAGCTGAGATGGCTCTACCTCTGGGAAAACTTCTTTTCCCAACAGGGGTTCTGATAGACCCTTGCTCTCAAAATATCTTCTCCTTTCCTGAGCACTTACCACAAGTTGGCATTGTTACTGGTTTATTTACCGACGTCTCCTCTGTAGCTCCATGATAAGAAAAACTAGTTGAATTATTTTCCCCATTATTACTGCCAGTGCTTAGCCCTCATCTGATACAGTGACTCAGTGTGGATTGGTTCAATGAATCAGTGTTGTTTAGCCACTGAATTTTTCAATATATTTCGTTTGTCTTATTTTCCTTATTATTTTTAAACATAGTTTGTGCCAACTGTTGAAGTGTTGGTTGTGCTCTGGAGGTTCTGTTCAACAATTCGTGCAGCATGTGAGAACCTTCTCTCCTTCTCAATTGTTGTCTCTTCCATGCCATATTATTTATGTGCCCCCTTCTCTGTGCCAGGCACTGTGCTGGGTGCTCGTCCATACACCAGCTCTGGTATATTGTCTAGGGCTATGCAGAACAGGGAGGCTTTATTGTTCTCATTCTCTATATTAGAAATTGGAGCCTCTTAGAAGTTAAGTAACTTACCCAAGGACACCCAACTGTCAAGCATCTAAATTGAGATCTGAACTGGGATTCAGATGTTTCTGAATTAAAAGCATCACTTTACCTCTTGTTTTTTTGTTTTTTTTTTTCTTTCCATTCAGGTTGCTATAACAACATACCATAAACTGGGTGGCTTATAACCACTGGAAATTTATTTTTCATAGTTCTGGAGACTACAAAGTCCAAGATCAAGACATCTGCAGATTTGGTGTCTGATGAGGGCTTTCTGATTTCTAGATGGTTCGTTCTTGCTGCGTCCTCGCGTGTTGGAAGGGGCAACGTAACTCTCTGGAGTTTCTTTTATAAGAACACTAATCCCATTCATGAGAGAAGAACCCTTTTAACATATGAATTTTGGGAAAACATAACATTTAAAATGTAGCACTCCTTTGTTTCCTGGCCTGTGAACTCAGGCCAATTTACAAGGAAGTTTTGTTGGTCTTTATTGAAACTTTCACTGGGCTGCAAAGTAAAGAACTTTAAAAAAGTAACATCTTCTCCTAATTCAATCTGCTAACCAGAGGGTAAAGTGACATAGTACAAATGCAATCATAGGTAAAAGATTAACCTATTTTAATATGGAAGGTCTTTTGTTGTTGCTGCTTTGGAGGAGTTGACTTAGCCCATCTGGGAATGAGGTACCTTCCTGATATGCCAAATAAATACTTCCTCTCACTGGCAAGAGGTAGAAATGAAAGAATTCTATTTTAAAGATCAAGCCTTCCCTGTCCTCAAGGAAGTGACAACCAAATTTTTCCTTGACACATTTGGATTCTGTTTTAAATAAGGCACTGAAGGTTTCTAGTAGGCCAAACAAAGAAAACAGGATTAGGGGGTGGTGGATAGTTGATCGGTAGTCTCTGTGTGTGTGTGTGTGTGTGTGTGTGTGTGTGTGTGTGTTGGGGGAGGTGGCAGGGAAGCACAAAGAAAGGAAACTAAAGTCTGTGGCTCTGGGAAGAAGGGATTCGAGGTGTCGGCTTTGCTTAAAAGGTGCCTGGTAAAGTGGCCCTGAGAAGAAGCACTGGGTCGAGAATTTATCAATACACTTATACAAATTTAGAAAATAAACATGACCTCTGCAAGAGCTCCACCCAATTGACAATCCAATTTTCACACCAGGGTCCTCTTAACTAGTCTTAACAGTGACTAGCATGAACAGCAACTGGGCCCAAGCCACAGCCCTTTTTCTACCTTCAGCTGAGGACATGGAGGAAAGTACTTGTATAGGTAGAGAGGTAGGGAGACAGGTAAAGAGGTAGAGAGATAAGTAGGTAGAGAGGTAGGGAGATAGGTGGGAGAAAAAAATACATAGATGAGTGTGAATTTATTAGGGGTATTGGCTCATGCAATTATTGAGGCTGAGACATTCCATGACAGGTCATCTGCAAGCTGGAGACTCTGGGATGGTAGTAGATTGGCTCAGCCCAAGTCCAAAGGCCTTAGAACTAGGGAAGAGGATGGTGTAACTCTCAGCTAAGGCCAGAGGCTTGAGAACCCAGTGGGCTGCTGGTATAAGTCCTGGAGTCCAAAGGCTGGGGAGTCTGAAGTTGTTACCCAGGGACAGGAGAGGAGGACTATATCCCCGGCCAGCAGACAGATGGACACATTTGCCTTTTCTCTGCTTTTGTTCTCTCCAGGCACCCAGTAGATTGGATGGTGCCTGCGCACACTGCAAGCTATCTGGGATTGTATGCATTAGTTGCCCACTAACCTGCTGTTTCAACCTGCAGATTTATATCACAGTGACTGGCACAGTGCCTAGAGCTTCATTCAATTTATTGAATGGATTAATACAGTTGTGCGTGTACGCATGCATAAAAAGCAAAAAGTTATTCATCTATGAATACCATGATGAAACTGAGAAGCTTAGAATACTGTAGCGTGAAGAGTTACTATCTCTTATCTGAGAAGTACACTAAATATTAATACAACACTGAGAACCAACATAGGGAACTGCCTCTCAATCCCCAGCAGTGAGTAGGTGTTCCACGTAACTGAGCCAAGCCAGCTCTCTTGGTCAGACAATGCACAGGGAGAGCCTCTCCTAGGTGGCCTCTGCAAGAGCGACAAACTCACTTCTCACTGTTGGGACATTACTGGTACTGCTTCAATCCCCTATTTGAGTTATTAAACTTAGGCAACCTTAGAGAGTATCTAGCCTGGCCTGCCATTTAAGGAATGAGTATATGGGGAGTGAGGTGATGTTACCAGTCTCCTAGCTAGAACCAAAATCCCTTTATCTTGCCCTTTCAGAATCCTTTCTCTATGACTTCTCCTTTCCTCTAAATCAGGACCCACATGTTTCAGTGCTTTATGGGAACCTAGTAGGAAACATAAATGAGAGAAGCTGTCATATGTATGACAATAGGGAGTAGTGGTGAGTATGACAAACCAGAGCACACGCCCCATCTAAAGGACAGACCTACATTTCAGCTCTAAGTGTTGTATAAGGGAGGATGTGTCCAGCATGGACAAACCTGTTCCTTTTAGAAAAGCCTAAAATCTGAATATTTATGTGAAAAAATTCAACTTTTACATTTTGGCAGCAAAGTTTTAAAAGATTTGAAAATACCATATGGGCAGAACAGGACATGTATTCAAGACCTGCCCGTGGGCTTTCACTGGTGACTTCTGTTCTGTACCTTCCACTGAACTTGACCACAGAGCAAGGATATACAGGTATAAGTGATGTGTCAAGCCATTAGATAGTAGTGACCCTCTCTATACCAATGTCTGAAGGTAACCTTCTTTTAAAACATATATCTTTGTGTGAATTTTAAGTTCTCACTCTTGTGCTCCTGTCAGTCTCTTTGCATTTTGTTGAGTTGTATTTAGGATATGTAGGCTACTCTTAAATTTAAGGTATTTAGGGTATTCCTCAGAAAAAGATGCAGTTAAATTTATGTCCCTTAGCGAGCTGCAGCGTTAGTGGTCAGAAACACAATCTCTGGAAACGTTCTGCCTGGGTATGCGAACTTAGGCAAGTTACTTGATCTCTCCATACCTTTGTTTATGTGTCAAACGAAGATAATAACAGTAGTACCTACTTCAGAGTGTTGTCACAAGGAGAAGCTAAGCCATACATAAATCGCATTAGAATAGTGCCAGGTAGTGCCTACGAAGCACACAGTGATGTTTGCTGTTACTTGGATTAGTTTGTTAGTATTGCTAGTGAATTGTGCTTTCCCTTGAATCTATCCAAGGATTGTGTCCTTCATGTGGATAATAGCTGAACAGATGTATGCACTGCTTTTTACAACATGTACGCAGATAGGGGCTGATAGTAGTTAAACATAATTCCCTGGTCTTTTCGTTTGGATATCCTCTTGTGGGGATCAGGAAACTACCAGGCTGTGGAGACCTTGGCGAAATAGAAGGAATAGAATTGGGGTGGGGTGGGGTTGAGACTCTGCTGAGGTGGTTTCTGAAGTTCTGAGATAGGGCTCAGGATGATTTAAAACTGGTATCTCTTTTAAGCTAGACTACTTCTGACCTTATCACCAATATGCCATTAAGACCAGCAACCTCTGTTGCTCTGATTGGCTATTGGGCTATTCAGTCTTTTTAGAATTTCTACTAAGTTTTAATATTCTTGGTGTCATTTTCTAATACTTCAGCTTTTTATTAACTTAAACTACATTACTGAATTTAGTAATTATCTGTGTCATTATCTTGCAATACACATACATCATCTTAAAGCATATGTTTTCTAGCTGATGGAACAGGCTGGAACATCTCGTGCAGGTGGAAGAACAAACCCTTTCTATATAGACAGGGAAGTGTCCAGAAACAAATCATGTAGTTTCTTGTTTGTTTCTCAGCAATGCAAATTGCAGGCATATGATAGTTGTCATGCAACATAATGGTGGGAGGACAAGTCCAGGATCTGATTTCATAAACATTTCAAAGAGTTGTACTCTGTGTCTCCTGACCTGCATCATTCCTTTAACTTGAGGCCACCTTGCTATGTGCAGAAACCCTCTCAGGAAATGAGATGAGTACATCTCTGCAGGTGGCAGGCAGGTGTAATAGGAAAGGAATGTGGAGACTTAACGTTGAGTTTCTGTGATGTGGAAATCACTGCAGTTTCTCTTTGAGCTGTCGGACAGGCAGTGGTGGTTTGCATTGAGAGAGCTCCTCCTCTTTAAGAAGGGTTCTCTTTCATTAGTCTTTTGTCTTGGTCTTATATTCCTTTTTAGGGAAAGAACTCTATAGAGGGTGGTGTCAGAAATTTGCTGGGGCCTGTTCTCCAGACCTGCCCACCTCCCAGACAGACATTTATGAGACAGAATGAAGATGATCTAGAGAGTCTAGTTGATGTACAAATGATGGAAGGGATGTGATCATTTCCTAAGGTAGAGGAAATCTTGATAGGAGGACTGTAACAGATAGCCACAGCTGATCTCCACTGCCTGTTCTTAGAAACCCGTTTAGTGGTGGACTGTGTAAGATAAGGCTGTCCATGCTGACCCTTTTGGGTTTACTTCCAACATCATCTAAGTCTTACCACTCTAGTTTCTTGGTCAGGCCTTTCTCTTGCCATGAAATGCTTAGGAGGACCTAAACTCCATTTATCTACACTTCTGCTTATTAGCATCATGACTTCATTGCCCTCTTATGCTTGGAGTTAAATGGGTTTTTTGAACTCTCTTCTAAAAGTCCAATCATCCTTCTGAATTTCATCTCTGATTAGTAGAATATAAAGTTTATTTCTCTATTTTGATTTTTTTTTCTTGAACCATGATATCCCCCTTTTGATTGGAAGAGAAGTGACTTGATTATATTCTTCCCCCTTCCAGAAATTGTATCAAAATGAGAGACATCACGGGCTGTCTCTTGAGCTGTTCCTTGCATAATGTCTTCTTGAGAGGCCGATTACAGTGAACAAGACATTTTAGGTGACATCTAACCGGAAACTTAAAAACTACATTGTCACTTTGATTTCTGTTCTGTCACTTATTATCGTATTTTTCCCTATTTTGGCTATAATCTTCCATGTGGTTTTTAATTCAGCCTAGGTTCTGAAACTTAAAAATATGTTTGTGTGGTCAACATGTTACACCAGAATGGTCTCTTTTTATTCACAGTAAATGTGGGACTTGGTTTACATGTGTTTGTACCAGTTCTTGTTCCTAAAACTGAAAGCCCTTTGCATTTTTGTGGATATTACTAAAGAAGTTACTCATACACTGGTATTGCCATGATTAATACACACTCCATTTTGTGGCTTATAGCATCTCTGGCTGTAGATGAAAAATTCTTGGTAGCTATGCATTCTATTTGAAGTTGTGATAAAAACTGACTTTTATGTTTACTGCTGATAAAGGGATTTTTAAAGATGTCTATTTACTGATGCAGCATTGGAAATCCTTTATAAGCTGAAAGGAAAATAACACCCCCTTGGCATCTGGGCTTCTATATCTGGAAAGTCTCTACCTAAGGCCTTCAAGCAACAAAGGTGGCAACATTGCTGTCCGGTAGAACTTTCTGCAATCCTGGAAATATTCTATTCACAGCTAGTAGCCACATGTGGCTATTAAAATTTGGCTAGTGTGCCTGAAAAACTTAAGTTTTCATTTCATTTTATTTCATTAATTTGAATTTAAATACTCACATGTATCTAATAGCTATCTTATTGGACTGGGTATAATCATGAACAGCAGAAAGTTGATTATTGAGGCTTCCATTAAGTTTGTAAACTTTTCCCTTGTTCTCTCTTGTGTTTAAGTTTGCCCTGAAAAATTAATAATAGTTTTAAAATTTTTGAGTCCTTATTATGTACTATCTGTGATATATGTTTTAACAGGCATTATTTCATGTAATCTTCATTTCAGACTACAAAGGAGCTACTACTTCATTATTGTTAAAAATGGAGACAAAGGGAAAGGAAGTAACTTGCCTAAGGTTACACAGGGAGTTGGAGTTATAGCCTGAGGCCAAGAGACCTCATATAGGTGCTTTTAGCTCTCTTCCAGTGCCTCAGTCTATCTGGGCTGGCATCACAAAATACAACCAGCTAGGTCATTTATAAACAATAGAAATTTATTCTCACAGTTGTGGAGCCTGGGAGGTCCAAGATCAAGGTGCCACCAGATTTAGTGTGTGGTGAACGTTTGCACTTTCCTTTCAAGATGGCGCCATGTTGTGTCCTCACCCACTAGAAGGGACAAACAGATTCTTAAGCTTCTTTTGTAAGGGTGCCAA
Source organism: Mandrillus leucophaeus (assembly GCF_000951045.1). NCBI lineage: Eukaryota > Metazoa > Chordata > Mammalia > Primates > Cercopithecidae > Mandrillus > Mandrillus leucophaeus. The sequence continues at coordinate 2,039,812 of NW_012102144.1, read as the reverse complement.
TCCCATTCCATGAGGGTTAGGATGTCATTTTGGGGGGAGTGGGATATGAAATTCAACCCACAATAGGAACCTGTTTTATTCTGTTAGGATTGGAATTTCCTGCATTTTGAGAATGCAGAAATCTCGGGTAATTTTACATTGAGATCTTCCCAAAACACAGGTGCTCAATTCCATAAAAGTTTATTTCTCATCAACACAAAATCTGCTGTGAGCCAGCTGACTCCCCAGGGCAATCACTACCCATTCATTGACTAATCAGTGATCTAGGTCACCTCAAACTTATGATTTTGCCACTTCAATGCAGTGCTTTAAGAAAAGCAAGAGAGAGCTTGGGGGAAGGGGGATCATTATTCCCCCCCAGCTCTTAAGTGCTTCAGATAGGAAGGGACAGATGTCACAGCCCGCTGGTTAGAACTAGTCATATGGCCTTACCTAACTGCAAGAGGGTAAGACCATGTGGGAGAGCACACACGAGTAGGAAATGAATCAGACATGGTGTAGCTGTCACGATTCAATATTTGACGATGATGATGACATTTTGAGAGATGTTTCCTTGAGAACAGAAGTTTTATTTCTCCTTATTCCTCACCCCTTCCTCCCCCTCCACAAACAGGTAGTAATCAGTACGTGTTTAATACCCTCTAAATGTCTGCTGAATAATGGAACACAAGGGGGAAAAAACAGCCACATTCAATAAATGATAGCTTCAATGATGAGGATGATGGGATTCCAATGAAGGAGCAATAAATTGCAGCTAAATACACCAAGAAGTCTTCATGGAGATACTGAATGTATCTGAACTGGCTATGCAGGTCAAATAGGATTTCAAGGGGGATGTGGGGAATCAAAAAAGAGACTAATATGAGCAATGTTCCCAAAGCATCAAATATCATGTGTGAAGGGATGTGATTGCATGTGGCCAGGCCAGGAGAAAGGGATAGAGGCAGACATGAGCATTCTCATGAGGGGAGCATCCCAAGTATCAATCTGCCTTTAATAAAAGTGTTGACTTCAACTAGACGGATGGTGCAGCCCATTTCTCACCAGGTTCCTGTCCCTATCCAGTTCTCCATCTTTGCTCCTCCTACTTTCAATGTGCCAGATCCCTAAGAAAGGAAGGAGCTCACATTTTTGATAGACTCTGATATTTAGTGAACAAAGAAAGCCTTTCCCAGTCCCCTGACCTACTCTATAATTTTTATATACTTTGTGATAAAAATATGGATAATTGGCTTTGAAACAAAAATATCATCTTTGTATTTTCTTCCTGACACTTTCATCTAATCTCCCTGTTACTCTCCAATAGCTGTGAGGGTTGGGTTAGCTCGATGTGGGCCTCCATCTCTCTCATCTATTTAAGAAAGAGAGGTTGGCGAGGAGACCTTTGATTTGTCTTTTCATCTGTTGTTTTTCACATTTTCAGAGAGTGAACACATGTCATTGGCCTTTATTCCCCTTTTCTGAGTAAAATATCCTTTCTATTTCTATGGAAACCCTCTGGAAGCACTACCATTATTTTTGGTAGAAGCCACTGATTTTTTATGCTGTAGGAATTGTTTCTCCCTGCTGTAAAAGTGAGACATTTTCACTGGATGGGGCCAGATTCTCTTAAAGTGTGTTCTATGTTTCTTCTAAATGTATGTTTTTCATGATATCCCAAGAAGGGGGCAAAGATACAAAATTTATTGTGGAACTTAAGGTGAAGGATGGTTTTCAAGACATCCCAGCTCAGAGGGTGAAGCTCCAAGTTGAGTCTGAGGGAACTTGGGGAAAGAATAGCATTCCTAGGTGGAATGTGGTAGCTAACAAGATCACACGTTTCTGAGAGTGATTAGGAACTAAAAATGAAGGCTCTTGTGGAGTGGAATGGTACATTAATCAAGGAAATTGGAATCCTCATACTTTCTTTATGTATGCTGGAATAAATTAAGGTAAAAACTAATTCATCATGGCCATTCCACGATGCAGGCACCTTGCCTGGAAAATGAAAATTGAGGGAACGGAATTGCATCGGGGGGAAGGCATGTTACACTTGACCCAACTGAATTAATGAGTGCTTGGAAGGGGTCTGGCAGGCAAGTGAGTTGTCAGCTTGTTGGTATCACTCTAGTAGTCTGGGAATTTAAGATAATGGGAAAAGAGAGGGAGGACTGGGGCATAACAGGCTAAGAGAAAGCAGACTGTATCAGATGCCCATGGGAGCAGAGAGCTTAGAAGTCGTTAAAAAAATGACCTGACTAGCAACAAAGATTGATGTGAAGAGAAGAAAGAAAAGGGAAGGGCCTTTTGAAAGTGCTTTTGGCTTGATCAGGAGGTAATTTATTTACTGTTTAACATGGCAAGAAATGCAAAATGAGATTCCTGGGTTGGAAAGGGGGTTTCATATTTGGCAATCAGTCAGGGGCTTCAAATAGAGTTTCCTGAACCTGTGGGCCAAACAGGTATGGCAGTTTAGCAGTCTGTGCCTCAGGATTAGCCTGCAGCAGTGTTGGAGGATGGCAGACATCTGGTGACTGTCATGGCACATGGATTTAGAGATGTAATATAGAAGTTGTGAAATCAAGTCAAAATATAATGCCAAAAGTGCAAGGAGGAAGGTTTCTGGGCCAGAGCAAGTTTCCATCAAAGTAATAGTTTCCATTATTGAGATGAAACCATGAGTATATTGTTAAATTTAATCCTTATAACAATTTATAAGTTAGATCACAGTGTTGTACCCACTTTACAGATGGATGGACTGAGGTTCAGAGATGTTAAGTGATATGAGGAGAGCACCCAGCTAAGATGAGGTGGCTTAAGATTTGCAATACCTAATGCCAGCTAGGCATTAGGTATCTCAAATCTTAAGCCCCATCAGGCAGAGTTCAAACTCTGAACTGCTACCTTTCCTAAGAGACACCTAAAAGACAGAATACGTGCATGAAGATCAAGGTAGGCATGTATCCTGACTTAGGCAGCAGTTAAAGGGCAAAAATACATGTTGGAAATCATGATGGTTCCTATGCACTTTTCTTGACACCATTACCTCAGATCTCTGGACTGATCTTTTTTTGTTTTGTTTACTGTTCTTTTCCCTTGCTTTATTTGTACCCACCATTTAGACTGTGGTTTTGATCTGCCTTCTCATTCCGTGCTGTTCTTTGTTTATATCTAACCAGTCAACATAGGATGGTGGTTAAAGGTGTGGTTTCTGCTGCTGGGTTGCGTGGGTTCAAATCTTAGCTTTGCTACTTGGTTAGCTAAGCCAGTGGCCTTTTGTGATCTAGTTTCTTCATCTGTTTTAGTTACCCATGGCTATATAACAAACCACCCCACAACTTAGAGGCTTAAAAAAAATCACAATCACTTGACCAGGTGCAGTGGCTCACACCTGTAATCCCAGCACTTTGGGAGGCCAAGGCAGGCAGATCACGAGGTTGGGAGATCCAGACCATTCTGTCTAACACAGTGAAACCCTATCTCTACTAAAAATACAAAAAAACAAACAAAAAAAAAATTAGCCGGGCGTGGTGGCGGGCACCTGTGACTCCAGCTACTCAGAAGGCTGAGGCAGGAAAATCGCTTGAACCCATGAGGCAGAGGTTGCAGTAAGTCAAGACCGTGCCACTGCACTCCTGCCTGGGCAACAGAGCAAAACTCTATCTCAAAAAATAATACAACCCCTTAGTTGTTCACAATTCTGCAAGTTGGCCAGGGCTTGGGATGGGTGACTTGGCATGGGAGGCTCATCTCTGCCCCATGTGCTGTTGGCAGGGGAGGTGGGGTGGAGGTGGAAAAGAGGAGTGGGGAGAGCTTGATTAGAGCTGGAGGTTGCAAGATGGCTTTGCTCACATGCCTGGGGCTTCTGCTGGGGTAGATGGAACTGCCAGGGCCTCGGTGACCCTCTCTGTCTCTCCATGTGTTCTTTAATCATTGAATAATCTAGCCCAAGCTTCTTCACATGAAGACTGGATCCCAGGAGGCCAAATGCAGACCCTGCCACGTCTCTTAAGGTATAGACCCAAAAATATTAATAGATGTCATATAACATCCCTTCTGTTCCATTTTATTGATCAAAGAGAGTCATGAGGCCAGCCTAGGCTTAAGGGCTGGAGAAATGGACTACACCTCTTGGTGGGAAAGATGGCATGTGTGTTACAGATGGATGGAATTCTGGGAGGCCATTTTTGCAGATAATCTATAGGGAGAATAAATGATCTTTCCTAACTGGGTTATTGATACAGGTAGTTAACATTACCAACTTACTTAATTCTCACCACAACTTTAAGAGTTATCAAGAGAAAAGTATAATGATTTATAGACTGTGGGGTTCTATTTTAAGATGAAACATGCACCAGAGCAGATTTGAAGCAGGACGTGAATTTACTGGCAGTAACCCTCATTATAAGCACGTGGATGTGCTAAAGTGAGAAATTAAAACATCTATCAGTTAGGTGACGTTTTGTTTCCTTCAAAGGCAAAGATGTGCTAAGTTTTTCCAAACAGCTCATTCTCTCATAATTACCTAAATTATAATTCAATTTCCATGAGGGTTTAACAAAATTGTTATTACAGAAATGAATTTGTTATTTGCAATAAAGTCTACTTGCTTGACAAACCAGAAACTTATAAAGGTTTTTCTTGTAAGTGGTTATTATAGGCAATATGCAATAGTTCCTGTCCAGTGCTTTTGATAACACCCATGTCACAGCATGTTACACATCATAAATACATGGACCCTTTTAGTGCCAGTGCTCCCATGACCTTGGTTACTGAAATTTATCATGACTTCTAAAAACGATCCCATGAGTGATGGCATATACAAGGTCATCCATGATGGGATCACATAGGAGCCTTAGTAAATCCAGTAAGCTAAAAATCTTCAATCTCATGTCATGTTATAGATATGAACAACTCATTTTCCTTTTTCATGTGAAATCCTGCAAAGCTCTTTTTTGAAACTTTCCATGTCCCACTCCTCACACATAGAGTGAAGCACTCAGTCTTCTAGGCCACTTCTGTAGGAGGACCATCATATGCCCATCTGTCTTAACTGACTTCAAGCATACTCAGTTGACACCCCTAATGCTTTACGCATAAAGAGGCAGTGAATGAAATTTAGCCAGGTGGGAAGGTAAAACACAGAGGAAGAATGAGTGAATAATTTCAGGGGTTTTGCCCACACAGAAACATCAGATACCTTGCTTAAGAGGCAGTTATGACTTCCTCAACCTTCTGCAGGAATAAATGGAAGGATAATTTAAGGGTCATGAGAAACATTGACTATCACTATGCTTTCTGGATGACTTAGAGGAAATTTAGATTGTGCCCAATTTTCATCTTTAAACACTACTGTCTTGGTAAGATTAGGCTTTCCCTCTATGATTCCATTGTTACTGTACTTAACATAC
>NW_012102144.1:2031691-2034104 GCF_000951045.1 Mandrillus leucophaeus | reverse complement strand
CCCAGTCCTCTATTTATTTTTTTGTTTTTATTTTTCTTAGTGGCAGGATCTCTCTCTGTTGCCCAACCTGGAGTGCAGCAGCACAATCATATCTCACTGTAGCCTCAAACTCCTGGGATCAAGTGATCCTCCCACTTCAGCCTCCTGAATTACTAGGACTACAGGCATGTGTCGCCATGCCCTAAAATTTTATTGTTTTTATTTTTTGTAGAGACAAAGTCTTGCTGTGTTACCCAGGCTGATCTCAAACTTCTGGCCTCAAGCCATCCTCCTGCCTCAGCCTCCCAAAGCACTGTAATTACAGGTGTAAGCCATCATACGTGGCTACCCCCTCTATTTGGACATAAGTTAGGTTACAAAAACAGAAACCCCAAAATATAGTGGCTTAAAGAAGATGGAAGTTTTGTTTCTCCCTCACAGAACAGTCCAAGGATGAATAGTCCAGAGTAGTTGTGCCATCCTAAATGTGTGGCTTCCATCTCTGGGCACAAGAAAATAGCTAGAGTTACTGTCATCTCCCAGCCACTGGGAAGGGAGGAAAGGATAAGTGGGGGAATGCAAGCAGCTTCCTTCATAAGATCATAATCTAGAAGTTGCATGTATCATCTCTGCTCACATCCCATTAGCCAGATTTGGTAATGTGTTTATACTTGATTAAAAGGGAGGTTGGAAACACTAGACCTCAGCAAGGCAGCCATGTTCTTCACTAACACTTGAGTTGGCGGTGGAGATTCTATTAAAGAGAAAAACGGGAAACAGTTATTGCAGGGTGATTAGCAATTTATAATCCTCATTACACTGTGAGCTCCCTGAGGGTCAATACTTTTAATCATTTGGCACAAAGCAGGTCCTCATTAAATGCCTATTTAATTCAATTAAATGTAATTGTATAGACTTTTCCTGAATGTGTATTTATGTTCATGTGTCTATCTTATAAACTCCATGAGAACAAGGAATACTTGTTTGAATCAACTCACCAAGATGTCATATAGCAGTTTTACACAAGGTAGGCATTCATTCATAGACAACAAGTATTTATGAAGCACCTACTGTGTGCCATATACTTTGCTAGGCTCTGGGGATTTAGCAGAGAATGGCAGTTACATAATCCTTCCCCTCCATGATCTTCATCTAGTGAGGGTGGCTGACATCTCCCCAAAATACTTCTAAATAACTAAGTAAATAATTTTAAGAGTACAGAGTCTCACAAAGGAAAAGTCCAGGAGGCTATGGGGTTATACGATATGGAACTCAACTCAGTCTAGAGAGTTAGGAAACCCTCCCTAAGGAAGTACGTGTTGAGGTTCAGTCAGTCAAGAGGTAATTATTGAGCATCTCTTATACCCTGGATACTTTTCTAGGTGTTCAGGATAGAAAAGGAAAAAGGAAAGAGTAGAAAATGCCTAGAATAAGAGAGTAGGGAAGGACATCTCAGACAGAGGAAATGCCATGTGCATGGAGACAGCCAGGAATATTCCAGGAATTGAAGGAAGTCAACGTAGCTAGAGCCAACAGAGGGAAGGAGGAGTGGAAGAATGAAACAGGGCTGGAGAGAGGGGCAAGATTCAGATCACACAGGGCTTTGTAGTCTGCGTTAAGGATTTGGGTCTTAATTCTACAACCACTGGGAGGGGTTAGAGAATATAAACCAACGAATGGCATTCATTCACTTATTTTCATTTAACAGATATTTTGGGGACCTTTATGTCAGAGATTGGTCAGATAGTGGGTATAGAGCAGCAAGCATGACATAAGTTTCTGAGATTAACTGCTTTCAGGTATCAGTTTTATTCTTCTTCTGCAATAATAAAACCCCTGCTTTTTGTCTGGGCCTGTGCAGAAATATAGGCTACATTTCCCAGCCTCCCTTGCAGAAGGCACGACCATGTGACTAGGTTAGACCAACAAGATGTAAGCAGAAGAATATTTAAAGGACAGAGGATCTTGCCGCTTTTTACCCAGTCTTCCTTTCACCTGGTTGGAAAACAGATGCCATGACTGGGCCTGAAGATAAAAGACTTGTAGGAAAGAGAATAAAAAAGAGAGAGAGAGCGCGCCTGAGCCCCTTAGAGATCTTGGAGCCACCTTAGCAGCCCTGGACTGCTTACCTCTGGATGCAAGAGAGAAATAAGTTTTGATCTTGAGTCACTGTTAGTTTAGATTTTCCATGACCAGCAGAGGAAGCTCATCTTAACTGGTGTAACAGGTCAGGTTCCAGTTCTCAAATAATTTATGTTCTATTTGGGGGAAACTGGTAATAAACAATGGAAGGGAAAGTTCACTTGGAGATCAGCATTGCGAAGAATATAATGCTGGATGGCTCCTTCAGATTAATGGTCAAGGATATGTCTTTGAAGAAGTGACAATTCAGCTGCTGCATGTGTGAAAGATCACTGGCAGAGGTGTAGTAAAT
>NW_012102144.1:2014975-2031536 GCF_000951045.1 Mandrillus leucophaeus | reverse complement strand
GTGCTGGAGTGCAGTGGCGTGATCTTGGCTCACTACAACCTCTACCTCCTGAGTTCAAGAGATTCTCCTGCCTCAGTTACCTGAGCAGCTGGGACTACAGGTGCCCGCCACCACACCCAGATAATTTTTGTATTTTTGGTAGAGACAGGGTTTCATCATATTGGCCAGGCTGGTCTCGAACTCCCAACCTTGAGTTATCCACCCGCCTCAGCCTCCCAAAGTGCTGGAATTACAAGTGTGAGCCACCGTGCCTGGACTTATGTTGGTTTTTTAAGATCAGTCCCCACATACTCTCATTCAACTGCCCAAAACCTGTACCATACAAATACCAGAGGAGAAATATCAAATAGAAGTCTAAGGGGACATCAACTTAGTCAGCTTGCACCGCCACACTCACAACAGTTACCAAAGTGTTCTTCTACCTCCAGCCAAAGGGGCAGGCTGCCCCGAATCTGAACCAGTGACCAGAGGTGAACAAACTGTGTTTCGTTTGATGACAGACTTTGTAGTTAATCCCACCAACCTCCATCTGCAAATCATAGATTTTAGACTAGCACAGTGGCATCACCCCATGTTAAAGCTGATTAACCCTTTGGAAAGTATCTAGTAGATACTTAGAAAGGAAAAACAATGATTTGCGTGGGTCCTCCTCCTGCAGAGAAGCTGAACTTCACCCGCCAGTGAGGACACTGTTTCCTTAGCACTCTGAAATTAGGACAATTGTTACTGGATTAGAGGTCGTGTTCAGAACAGTTGTTATATATGTTTCTCTCTCCTGACTTTGCTCTCTCCTTTCCCCAGCATCACTTTGATTCAGTAGGGCTGACAGGCTGACAAAGACGCTGTTTTGAATGATTGGGGAAAAGATGTGGCATCAGCAATCTTGTCCTGTGGACAGAGCATAACCAGATACTTTACTGATCTCTTCTTCAAGCAAGCCGGAATTCCAAGAAAGGCTTCTATAATCAGGGTGTGGAGGGGGCATTTGGATACCTTTTATGGCTATGGTACCATAACTTGTCTTGTTGACATGAAAAAACCACCACACTTCTCCCTTATCAAGTTTGCTGCTTTCTTTGTTTTGAGACAAGGTCTCACTCTGTCACCCAGGCTGGAGAATAGTGGTGCAATCTTGGCTCACTGCAACCTCTGCCTCTCAGGTTCAAGGGATCCTCCCACCTCAGTGTCACAAGTAGCTGGGCCTGCAGGCATGTACCACCACGCCAGGCTATTTTTTTGTGTGTTTTTTGTTGAGGCAGGGTTTTACCATGCTGCCCAGGCTGGTCTCAGGCAATTCCTGGACTCAGGCAATATGCCTGCCTCAGCCTCCCAAAGTGCTGGGATTACAGGCATGAGCCACGGTGACCCACCAGGTTTGCTTCTTTCTATCAAAGTTAACATCATTACCTAATATTTACCAGGGAGGTATGAAGAGGTTCTGAGATGATGTTGGTAAGAACCCTGGAACTTGATGGGAGAGTGATTCATGTCCTGGGTAAGGCATTTCATGATCTACGGGTGAGCGCACTGGCTAGGAGTCTGAAGACTCTTGTTTTATTAATAGTTCTAGGCTCTTCCTTTGATTGACTCACCTGGTGACCTACAGCTGTGGTGCTGATGACCCAGCCCACTTTCAGTACTCAGGAACTCTGTGAGGGTAAAATATAATGTTCAAACTCACTGAGCTATTAGGAAGGCCAGAGCTATCAGTAATTCTGAACATGGAAGCTGATTAATCATCGCATCGACTCATTCACTAGGCTTCTGAATATCTGGAAGAAAACATAAAATAGTGGTTAAGAGTATTGTGGAGTCAGAGAAGCATGGGTTCAAGGACCTGTTCTGCCACTTTTAGCTGTAAGACCTTAAGAAGGTAAGTCTCTTCACTTCTCTGAGGCTCAGTTTCTTCATAAGCCAAGCAAGAATGAGGAAAATATTACCTTCCTCTGAGGGAAATGTGACAGTGACGTAAGTCATGCATGCAGAGCACTTAGCACAACACCGGGCACCTGGTAAACACTCAGTAAAAAATGCCTTTAAAATGTATTATCAATAATGATTCACAACTGAGTGAACATTTTAAATACACTGTATATTGATATTATCTCTTGGCTTGATTCATTATTGGACTGGCTAGCAGTGTCATAGCCATTGATGAAACCTTGAGACCACATAGTTTAAGATTTCTCATCTCTGTTTTTAAGTATGATTTTCTAAAAATCCAATTCTAAAGGGCCAAGCTTAGAAACTTGCCCAATCCCGTGGCTTGGCAGCCTCAGAGAAGAGGCAATCAGACAGATAGTTCTGTATCAACAACAAAACTAGAAGAGAATGCAGCTTAGGAAAGAAGCAAAAAATTCCCAGCACTATCTAGAAGGTACGAAGTATGAAAGAAGTGCTCGAAGGATCCTCAAAAGAAGGAAATTTAGAAAATGGAAATTTCTTCATAGCTTGTACAAACTTATGTGGTAGACAACATTGCATTCTCCCTCCACACAGAGAGAGAGAGGTGTGTGTATGTCATTTTCCTTTTCTTTTTCTTTTTTTTTTGAGACAGAGTCTGGCTCTGTCACCCAGGCTGGAGTGCAGTGGTACGAGCTTGGTTCACTGCAACCTTCACCTCCCGGGTTCAAGTGATTCTTCTGCCTTAGCCTCCCAAGTAGCTGGGACTACAGGCACCCATCACCACGCCTGGCTAATTTTTGTATTTTTAATAGAGACGGGGTGTCACCATATTGGCCAGGCTGGTCTCGAACTCCTGACCTCATGATCCGCCTGCCTCAGCCTCCCAAAGTGCTGGGATTACAGGCATGAGTCACCATACCTGGCCTTTTCTTTTCAATAAAACCCCATTTTCTCCCCCCAGATATCTTCCTATCTCCCTTCAGGGAAGAGGACCCTCCCTCCAGCCAAAGGGTCAATTTGATGTGTTTCAGTCAATTGAGTAATTCCTCTTGCCAATAAATTATTTTAAGGGTGGGCATAAGGCCTAGCTCTGGCTGATGAAAATAGTGTGACTGGCTAGGGGAATTCTCACAATTTTTCCAGAAGAAAATTCTGTTTCACTCTTAAACTCAGGAATAGATCGTCTCTTTCTTGCCAGATCTTGTTTCATCCCCGTAGGAAGCCTGGAGCTGTTTGGCAGCCATTTTGTGACCATGAGGAGAGTTATCCTGAAGTAAAACTCCTACGTTGAAGATGGTGGAGTCTAAAAACTAGAGACAAAAATTTTCTAACGCAGGCAACACTTTGAGACAGTGACTAATTCTCTTGAAATATACTTTGTGTGAATTTGGGTCTTGACATTACCCACGTGTGTCCTTATCCTATTTTCCCAACATCAAAAGTATAGAACTTGGTTTGCGATATTATTTTTAGCTATTGCCTACTTGAGGGTCAATCACAGAAATGATCCATTCTCTTCAGGGGGCAAATTATCCAAGGGACAAAGGGGTATCTTCTGGTAAATCAGTGGTGGAATAGAAAGAGCAAAGTATTCTTGGCCCAATACATGAATCCTTCTCTTTAAATGGCCACTTGGTAACCATGGGGCTTTAGACAAATTACTTTTCTCTCAGTCTCAGTGTCATCATCTTTAAAATGATGTTAATAACGCTGACTTTTTTTATATCCCTTGCTGTAAAGGATCAAGTAGGATCATGTGTATAGAGTGTACAATGACACTTCTACAATAGTACAGGAATGCAAAACATCAATGATACCAATAGCAATTATGATATCTCATCACAGGTCTACAGCTGGGGGGGAAGCATACCGTTGACGTTTTGAAGTGCTTTCACTGTTTTCATTTTATCTCTGTGATTCACCAGAAAAGAAATGCAAACTGACTTTTGTTCCAGAGTAACTTAAGAAGGACAACCCAGAGGGAATAATGTGTGCCTCTTTCTCTTAGAAGCATTAAGCAGTAAAAAAGAGAACTTACTCATCCCCTTTCACAACAGGTGAGGGCATTCCCCCACCTCGGGTTCCCATTTCACAGTCAGATAAGGAGAAGTTTACTTTTCTCCGTGGTGAGAAACAGAATCCAGTGTGGAAGCTCAACAATGATACTGATCATTTGTGGACACAAGCAAGCCGCTCTCCTGATTCAGATATCACAAGGTAAATGTCTTTTGGAGTTTCAGTGCCCCATCTCAAGGGGAGTAGAGAAAACCTTATAACTTCTGCCTAAAAGACAAATCTCAGTATGTCTGTGGAGTGGTCTGGTTTTTTTTCCTTAAATTTTTGCCATTTTTCTCTACAGGTATAGTCCTGTGGCAGGCCATGGAACTGGCAGGTTTCTATGTTTATTTCATTAGAATTGGACTTTTAGAGAACCATACTTAGAAACAGAGGTGAGGCTGTGCACAGTGGCTCATATCTGTAATTACAGCACTTTGGGAGGCTGAGGTGGGAGGATTGCTTGAGGCCAGGAATTTGAGACCAACCTGGACAACAAAGTGAGACTCCATTTCCATAAAAATTTAAAAAATTAGGTAAGCATGGTAGCACATGCCTGTAGTCCTAGCTACTTGGGAGGCTGAGTTAGGAGAATTGCTTGAACCCAGGAGTTTGAAGCTGCAGTGAGCCATATCACACTGCTGAACTCCAACCTGGGTGACAGAGCAAGACACTAGTCCTAAAAAATAAAAATAAAAACACAGATGTAAAAACTTAGAGAGTGTGTGGTCTCAAGGTCTCATCAATGGCTATGATACCACTAGCCAGACCAATAACGAATTCAGCCTGAAAAAAATATATATCGAAAAGAGGCTATCAAACCAACCATTTAGTGTTGAGGAAATTGTGGGTGTCAGTGAAATCACCTCTCTCTAGGAGTTGTATAGCAAATACATGGATGCAATTTTGATTGCTCCAAGGATTGGGGAGTATCTGTAGCTCTTGTGCTTCTATGTACAGATGAAATCATCTGACTGCTTTATGATGATTTCCAGGTTAGAGCCCAAACATGCAAATATTAAATGCATATTATAATACATGACTTTCTTTTTTCTTTCCTTTATATTAGTTAATACCTGTTTGTTTATTTAAATTACATGTCAGTAGGTTATATTATCTGTGAATTTTATTTCAGAATGGTAAAGAAGATGTGGCAAAAATAAATGGCCGATAACCACAAGAGAAAACTTCCTTGTGGTTCAGCAGAATTCTTTGATTTTTATAACCAGTTGATTCAGGGTTGTGGGGATATAACCTCACCCCTGGCAGAAAGCATTTTGTCTATGCCAACTTCTCCAAGCTCAAAAAGCGTTTGAAGAAAAGAAAATTCATTCACTAGCAAATAATTTAGCAATGAGTCAGTGGAGAGCTAGTACATTAGGAGAACAATTTAGAGGATGATTTTGTATGTTTCCGGATAATTAATCTGTTTCATGATTTATAGTACTGATTACAAATGTTTATTTGCCACATGTGACTCTCTCTTTCCTCCTAGATTATTTTTGTATAGGTAGTTTATTTCTTAAGCTGTGTTTCTTTGTTACCAATTTTCAAAAGAACTGAAATGTGCATGAGTAATTAATGGGGAATGTTGAGCTAGTTTTAATGGGTAAATTGTGCTATGGTAAAAATTGCAACCCAGATCTCTTTTGTATGTTCACAAGATGCTGGCCCATTCTGTGCACAGGTTGATAGCTGATTTTTTTGTAGCACCTCTGGTTATCTTGAGGTAACCAGAATTTTTTATCATTGTTTTCATGAGCACAGAAAGTTAGCATGCCATTCCTGAGCTGACATCATAAAGACGGCCTGGCCGTTTGCGTATGATGCAATAAGCCACGAAAGTCTGTGAGTGCAGATGTGTGTGAGAAAGTTTATTCATCATGCCTCTTAAAGCCCACAACTTGAGTTAAAATGTAAACATATTATTCCAAAAGCATAATTCATTATGACATTCTCACGTAGTCTTACTCTAAAACAAAGTACTTACAGAATTAGCCTGGAAACTGGAACATAACGAATGAGCCATATCATGAGCCATATCACAGGTCAATTGAGGTTGAAGGGACACTCCAGGGTCTAGCCCCTTATGTAGAGGTAAGCTGAAAAAATGGGAGCAAAATATTTGGGTAAGAGAGGCTAGCAAGTGATGGGGTGAAGTATGTGTCTAAGATGAAGCCTGTCAATAGAAAACACACAAAGGAACAGACTGGAGAAAGGTAACTTGTGTCCTTGTTTAAGTTCCCGTTCCTGTAGAAATAAGACCTGATGATTTTGGCACTCTTTCCTGTTAAGGAAGGAGATAGCCTCAGAATCCTCCTAAACACAGAGCTCTAAGATCCACTACCAACTCAATCTGTGTTTATTTTTCTTCTTCAACTTTTAAATTCCGGGGTACATGTGCAGGATGTGCAGGTTTGTTGCATAGGTAAATGGGTGCCATGGTGGTTTGCTACACAGATGAACCCATGACCTAGGTATTAACCCCAGCATCCATTAGCTATTCTTCTTGATACTCTCCATCCCCCCACACCACACTGACAGGCCCCAGTGTGTGGTGTTCCCTCTATGTGTCCATGTGTTCTCATCATTCAGCTCCCACTTATAGAAAAGAATATTCAGTGTTTGGTTTTCTGTTCCTGCTCTAGTTTGCTAAGGATAACTGCTTCCAGTTTCATCCACGTCTCTGCAAAGGACGTGATCTCATTCCTTTTTATGGCTACATAGTATTCCATAGTGTATATGTACCACATTTTCTTTATCCAGTCTATCTCGTTGTTGGCACATGAAATGAAGCTTATCTTTCTGTACACACTGGGGTGTCTTTTTAAAGTGATGTCAGCATATGAATGATCCCAGGAGTATAATGGAGCCAAAGCTCAATCTGGAGATGTGCATGAAAACATTTCTTTAATTGATATGGGGAATTGCCTAATAATTATGGAGTTCTTAGACTGGAAGATATCTCAAGTAGTCGGCTTATCCATAGGATGTGTACCCTAAAATAGGTGTTCTCTTGAATCAGAACAAGTAGAAGGGTTATGGGATGCAACTTATTTAATAGGGCTATGGTGTTTTTTTAGGGAGAGAGAGACAGATAGACAGATGGACACAAACAGGGCGGGAGGCAGAGAGAGAAAGGGAGGTGGAAGAAAGTGGAGACATGATAACAGAGACACACAGAGGGAGGCACATGCACATGCATGCACACACAGAGAATAATCTTTAAGCGTACACCCACACACATTGATGGTCCAGTTAATCTCAGGGGAAACAAAAGTCAAAACAAAAATTCAAAATAACTTTTAAAGGGAAATAATTTATCAGTTGTGCATGCAGACAAGATATAATGATGCCTTTGATTTTGCAGACACAATTGCCTATCTATCATTAGGCACACTTTTCAGATTTGCTTTTTAATATTTGGATTTCATGAAAATGTACAGCAAATATCCAGCTTACTGGTAGTATTCTCTTGTGAACACCTTATAGTTTTGGTCTTAATTGGAAACTTTCACTCTAACCCAGATAAGAAAAAGTAGATATGGCAATTAGAAAAATCTCAGTGATGTTCACTAGGAAACATGACTATATAATGAGAAATATCTCCTTTGCCTTATTCTATTGGGAAACAAAATGTCTCACAACAACTAAATATATTGTATCTTTCCAATGTCTCCCCTTGGATTTTCTAACTTGATTCCTGAAGTAAATGGATGGTGCCTTATTCTTCTCGGCTTTGCTGAGTGTGAGATGCTCCGGAGGAAGTGAATTTTGATGTTGTGAGTAATTCAATCTCTCAGGGCAGAGGCAATGGAGGACCAAACAGAGCCTAGAGTCTTCTTAGGAGCAAATAGAAAATGCCACAAGTCTATCTACCCCCAGGCAGATTTATGGCTTGGTGTCTAGTGAATCTTTAGATTAACGCTCTCCAACCCCTATTGTCTAGACCTGGCAGAGGCAGAAGATTAATGTCAACAGGGAGGCAGCCCGCACTAGATGTTGGAAATACAGATCCTACCTTTGTCTGGGCTATAGATCAAAAAAACCCCTTACTGTTTAGACAGACTCTGGAAAGAGATTTGCAAATCAGAGAGAGGTATTCATGTTGAGAGTGAAAAAGCAAGGTGCCTGAAAGAAAAAGAAGGTGTATAATAACTTACGTGGAAAAGACCACAGCCATCTCATGTCTTAACCTAGGCAACTTCTGGCTCCTGTTATTTGGAAGTCAGGGCAAGGATGAGGGTAGAAATATTGACTGTGGTTACAAACTTCATTCTGTGATGACAGACATGGGGTCACCTCAAAGATCCCACATGTAGAAGTTGGGTATTTATCACCATTCAGTTCCCACTCAAATGTATGGGTTTAAAAATTTGCTTTCATCGAAAAAAGTTTAAAGGGTATATTTGAAGAGATCATTTACCTTCTCTCCTCCCCTGAGAAAAGCATTTAGATGATTTACTTCTACCGGAGGTAGGAGGATTAAGATTAATCATAAAATGCATTCCGTCTGAAATATGAGCAGAGGGCTGGCTGGCACCCAGAACAGGAGTGGTCAGTGGTCCTGACTTCTAACTGGAAGGGTCACCAATGGATATGGGGTGAGTTTCTAGGACTATAATTCACTCCTGGCTTTGACTCATTCTTTGGTTCCACTATTTATTAATTCTTCATTGTTGATTAGTTCACTCAACAGCCAAATGCTACTCTTTCTTTAGTTCCGAGCTTGGCCTTAGGTTTGAAAGTCTTTTCGAGACAGAGTCTCGCTCTGTCACCCAGTCTAGAGTGCAGTGGTGCAATCTCAACTCACTGTAAGCTCTGCCTCCCGCGTTTACGCCATTCTCCTGCCTCAGCCTCCCCAGTAGCTGGGACTACAGGAGCCCGCCACCACCTCTGGCTAATTTTTTTTGTATTTTTAGTAGAGATGGGCTTTCGCCGTGTTAGCCAGGATGGTCTCGATCTCCTGACCTTGTGATCCGCCCGCCTTGGCCTCCCAAAATGCTGGGATTACAGGTGTGAGCCACCGCGCCTGGCCAGGTTTGAAAGTCTTGACTGTCACAATGGGTCTCACCTGATGTCCTTCCAGCCTCCTTACATTCCATTCCCCACACAGAGCCAGTGTGCATGCTTTAAAAATATAAATCAAATCAGATGGTACCTTTACCAAGAACCTTCAACGGTTCCCTATCTCACTTTAAAGAACATCTGAACTCCCTCCCCTGCCTTCCAAAACTGACGGGAGTAGGGCCTCACCTCGCCTTGCATCTTATCCTTGTCCTCAATGCTTGCTGTATGATCTTTTCCTTTTCCTCAAATTTTACAAATTTGTTGCCACCTAGGGACTTTGCACTGATGTTCCTCTTGGTCCCATATTTTGGCATGACTGGCTTCTTCTTGTCATTCAACTCTCAGCCTAAACAGTATCTCCACAAGAGTCCTTCCTGACACCTGTATGACTTTCTTTTTTATTCTTGAGAGGCAATGTCTCACTCTGTTGCCCAGACTGGAGTGCAGCAGCACAATCATGACTCACTGAAGCCTCAACCTCCTGGGCTCAAGTGATCCTCCCACCTCAACCTCCCAAGTAGCTGGGACTACAGGTGCGCTCCACCATACCAATTAATTTTAATTCTTTTGTAGTGACAAGGTCTTCCTATGTTGCACAGGCTGGCCTCGAACTCCTGGGCTCAAGCGGTCCTTCTACCTTGGCCTCCCAAAGTGCTAGGATTACAGGCATGAGCCATTGCATCCAGCTCCTGACTTTCTATATTAATACCCCATTTTATTTACTTTGTATCATGTATTGACGTGAAGTATCCTTTTGTTTATTTACGTATCTTTGTCTCAGTTTAAAATGTAAGCACCAGGAGAGCAGTAGCCTTGTCTAAATTGTTCACTGCTGTCCCCTCAGCATCTCAAAGGGTCTGGTACACAGGAGGATTTATTCAGTATGTATGGAATTAATGAATCCTGGGAACACTTCAAGATCTCTAAAGGATCTGTTTAAAAATGCAGATTCCTGCATCCCATCCTTGGAGACCCTGAGGTGAATAGCAGGCATCATTGCTTTTAGCAGTTTCACAAATGATTCTGATACATATGAGTCTAGTTTTCTCTAAGCTTTTTGACCACCCCAGCAATAGAAACATTTTGAGAAAGGAATACAAAAATATATGTATTTACTTATTTACAAATTATGTTTGCACTATGTTACAAACAATATTTTAAAAGATAAGATAAAAATATTTAAGTCATTTTTATTAACATAAAAACTTTTATATTCTTAAGTAGATTAATAATCTGTATGCTTAGCTTTGAAATGTTCTTGCTAATTATATTTTCATATCATCAATAGGTCAAGGTTCAGTATATATGAAAGTTAAGGATCATTATTAACAATAGTAAACATGAAAATAAGTTCAAATGCTTTTTTTGATAATCACTTTCTTCCTGGCATTGTGGCAAATCTGATTCTGTCATCGTTTTTAACATGAAAGAAGTATGGATTTGGAGTATGAGAAGTGTCTGTTCTGCTTTTTTCTTGTGGTTGCTTGTGTTTCCTTTTTTGGTATTATCTTCTAACTGGAGTTTCTTAGTAGGTATTAGCTTTCATAGTCCACTGTTCATTTTGGCAATTTAGTTATCATTAGATAATGTGACTTTAGTTTGACTATAAAAGGCACACATCACCTGCAATATGTAGACTGATGAAAAGATGTGAGGGCACCACTGTGCACGTCTGCACGGTCCAGAACTCCTGAATGGTGCCCAGCTTACCTGGTGAGTGAGCCAGGATGCCTGGGGTCACCAGGGTAAAAGTGTGTGTTGGTGTTACTGCACCTTAACTTTTAAGATAATAAATACAAAGGAGACTGATGGAAAGTAATACAGGATGAGTCTGGAGAGGATGGCAAGGCATTTTAAAGAGGAGTAAAGACTTTTACTTTATCCTAAGTGCAAGGAAAATCATTGAAGGGTTCATGCAGATCGGTGATATGATCATATTTTTGGGTTTTGTTTTGTTTTATTTTTGGAGAGTGCTTCTTTTTACTTTTATTCTTTTAAAACTGAGGCACAGTTGACAAAAATGCATATATTGATGGCATATGAGGTGATATATTCATATAGGTATATGTTGTAAAATTATACAATCAAGCTAATTAACATATCCATCACCTCACATACTTATTTTTTATTTTGAGAAGAGTTAAGATCTAATCTCTTAACAATTTCCAAGTATTCAATACATTATTATCAATTATAGTTACTACCCTACAACAGATATCCAAGCTTATCCAATTTCTGTTTATCAGATCACTTGGGTCTCCATGTAGAGAATGCATTGAAGAGGCCAAGGATGTAAGCCTGAAGCCCAGGGAGGAGAGCACTGGAGTAGCTCAGGTAGTGTGGGGAAGATTGGAAGCAAAATTAATGGGGTTGTCAGACTGGACATGGGGTGAAATGAGGGACAAAGGAACCTTGGTTGATTCATGGTTACCAGCTTCTGTGTGAGGTATCCTTTCTTACTATCCAGGATTCAAAAGTGGCTACTTTGAGAACCATTTCCAAAGCCAGCTTGTTGGCCTCATCTGCTGCTAACATGCAGAGTTTAGCTTTTGCCTGTTTTGGCAAAAGTCCGGCTCACCATATCAGGAACATATTGGGCTTGACTTAAGAGACTCTGTCAAACGAAGATGTTCCAACAGCTTTTCTTGAAAGTGAATGAATCACAACATTTTCAATAAAAGTTTATGGCTTTGGAATAAAAAAACCAAACATATGAGTTGTGACATGTTAATGATATTTATCTTTTTTTTAGAAGAGGATGGTGAACAAATACATTATCTTGAATAATGGAAATGTAAGTAAAAAGTCTAAAATACAAGATGACTAAAGACTTTCTGATGTGGACCATCAGAATATCATAGAACCAAATGCATTTTGACCAGATCTTACAAAAATACAGAATACCAACAGTAACATATCTGTAATATACAGCTGAAAGCCTGGCACCATGGGGATTCTCTGAATGAGATTCTTTCGCTAAAAATCATGGCTGTCCTGAGTACCATCTTGTAAAGTGTAATGTCTTTTTACATTTTAAATTAAAATAAGCTAATAATTTGGCCTAACAGTCTGGTGCTGCCTAAGAAGTCCTCTCCCACAGTCTGAGTTTTGCATGTGAACAGTTAGTCATTAGTCTTCATTCTATACCACTTACAGCTGGTCCTCATATTGTTCAAAGCAGTGACATCATGAATTTTCCCAAAGATTGTTAATGTCAGTGGCAATACACCAGCTTCTAGTGATTCTCAATGCCCTCTGAAGTCCTCTATTCTTCCCCCAAAAATGTATTAACCTGAAATCAAAATTATTAATGGTTTGAGTATTGCCAACAGGAAATGTAGTGTTCTGTTTGTCTTTATAAAAACAATTTTAAAATCAGTATTATTTATAATATGCTGTCGGTGTGCCACATTTGTTTGGCATATCCTTCAAAAAGGTTACATAAGCCTTTTCTTCTTCCAGAGGAAGGTTTTAATCAGGGATTTTTCTCTTGTACTTCATCTGACATGTTTAAGGACTTACTAACCCTTCCTCTGTCTTCTTTTTCTCTCTCTGCCACCTTTTCTTCTTCCTTCTTATCATTCATCTTCTGTCTCCGTGTCTTCCTCCCATTCTTCTGCAAGCAGCTGATCTTTGAGCTCTTTCATATGTGGCAGACCCTGACAAGGACCCTCTACCTGAAGATCAGATAATTAAATGGGGGAGACCAATTCAGAAATAAGAAATTTCAATATTAGTAAAAGGGACTCTGAAAGATGTAAATGATTAAGGTGACTTACGGGACTAGCTGACTCCTATCTCTTCTCTGTTTTATTCATTCATTCAGTTAACAAATATTTATGGAGTCTCTATGTGCCAGACAGATAGTACTTAGAAATATGGAGTTTAAAGCCTAGGAGAAAAGGCAGTAAAAAATAATTGCATATATAACAGTAAAACTGCAATTGTGGTAGATGTTTTCATGGAAAAGTTGCAGGTCCTGTGGGATCGCATAACAGAGGGAACAAACTACCTAGTTTGAATGCCGAAGTTGGGCTTCTCCTGATGCCTTGACATTTGCACTGTGACTTGATGGATGAAGGGAAGAGAGAGGTTAGAAATGCAGTGGGCAAGGGGCAGGGATGTGGGTAAAGGCCCCGTGATGGGGGAAAAAGAACCAGCATGGCTGAAGAATAGTCGGCTAAGGGAAAAACGCTAAGCAGGAGCTAGGGAGCTGCCAGACTGCGCAAGACTGTGTAATTCATCCTGCAGATCTTGACCTTAATTTCGAGAGCCATGAGAAAACATTTAAGCAAGAGATAGACAGCATCTTGTTCATTTCAGCATTTTGCTTTCCCTTAAAACTCCCTGGCCTTGACTTTCGGCCAATTTCTCCAATGGATCTGGCAGCTGTGGGATTGGAGATCAGTACCTAGGAATAGTGTATTAACTGTAATTAGAGTTCATATACTGACGCCCGAAGCCAGAAAAACACACTGACCCTGGAGCATGGCCGAAGGACTTGGGTGTCTACTAGTAGATATGGTGCTTGTGTTATGGAGGTTTACATAGTGAGCATTGAGGACAGCAATCAACTCAACACAATTTCTTGCCATCATGTTTGTATTATAGCCTGTGAAACACTTGAAATGTTGCAGCTTTGATAAAGCGTTTGTAAAGCACATTTAGATCAGCAACCTTCCTTTCTCTCTCTCTCTTTTTAAATGTGGAAGACTTCATGATATTCCCACCATCAATTAGAAGTAAATCCTATGCAAATTGATTACAGGTACCCTATTTTGATAAAGTTTAGCACTTTTCTCACCATCTCTCTCTGTGTGTGTGTATGTGTGTGTATGTGTGTGTTTTAAAGGTCTCTTGCCATGGGTTAATTAGATACTACCTCAGAGAGAAAGGGCACCTAGTCTCTTGAAAGTCTTTGAAATTGTGCTGTAGTTGAATGCATGGTAATATATCTAAGTCAAGTAGGGTTGCATGTTACCACATGTAGGTAATGCAGCATCAAAGACTATGCTTATGTTAAAACAAAATTCTTTATTTTTGTTGTCGTAAGAATCCCCAGCTGGGTACGGTGGTTCATGCCTATAATCCCAGCACTTTGGGAGGCTGTGGTGGGCTGGATCACGAGATCAGGAGTTCGAGAACAGCCTGGCCAACATAGTGAAATCTCGTCTCTACTGAAAATACAAAAATTAGCCAGGCATGGTGGCAGGTGCCTGCAGTCCTGGCTACTTGGGAGGCTGTGGTAGGACAATCGCTTGAACCCAGAGGTGGAGGTTGCAGTGAGCCAAAATTATGCCACTGCACTCCAGCCTAGGCGACAGAGTGAGACTCCATCTAAAAGAGGAAAAAAAAAAAAAAAAGACTCCCCCAACCTTGAGTTTAAATCAAACACCAAAAGGAGCAAAAGAGTCAGAGTTTCTTTCTGATGTTTTCTCCTGGTCTAAAAACTATTTTTAAAATAAATGTTTATGAGAGTTGTTTTCCAAGGAGAACCATCACTTCATCTCTCATACCATTCAAGATTTTTCACAATGTGTTATTTTTTGCTTTGTGATTTTTTTTTGATATGGAGATTATACAGAGCAGCCATAGGTGCTGAGGTTATTATATTCTACCAAGTTTGATTTATGAATTCCTTTTTTTACTATCACTATCATTGATTTGAGCTTCAAAATTGATCCTCTTTGTTATGTACATAGAAAGGATAATGATCGTTTATGTTCAAGCAATTCATTTAGCTAAAAGCCAAGGCTGGAATATTCTTACTGCTAATTTAATTCCGCAAGTTGGATATTATTTTCAATTTGTTTTCCATTCATACTAGACATAGAAATACAGAGCTAAAATCAGCTCGAAGGATCTATCTGGTCCGTCTCTTTCTGGTGTAACTGGTAAATGACAGCTATTTGGGGATTTAGCTCTAATTTAGCATCATTAAATAATTCAGTGTAGAGATCTATGAAAGTCAACAGAAACATTGTGAAACAATGAAAAAAAAATCCATCCTTTTTGGAAATGATATAGAATGAGAACTGCATATTCCTAGATTATAGGACTTGTCTTAGATTTTTATTGCCTTTTCCACCCTCCTACCTTAGAAATGACAACTAATATATAACTAATATAAAGCTAGGGTTTGTAGTAGTAGCCCCTTCTCATCTGGTTTCACATAAAAAATATTAGTAGTGACACACAAAGATAGTTAAAAAGAAATTTAAATCTCTTATGAAGTCTTTCAAGGAATGGCTGATGGAGACATTGTATAGCAGAACTTCTTCAAATTTGCTTTCCCTCATCTCTTTCTCTATTTATTTGCAATTGCCCGCCATTTCTCTCTCCTCTTGTCTCTACATTTCCCTGAACTTTCCCATAATCTCCCCCACCTGAATATTTCTCTTTGCATTTCCCCTCTCTATTCGCCTCTTCATTATGTATGTCTGCTTAGCCTCTCCTATCTCTTTCAATTCTCTTGCCTATCCGTATGTAGATAAAAATCAAAGACAAGGCAATTGCAAAGTAAGTAAGGAGGCTTTCTCCTTAATAGGGTGGATAAGTTGGAGGGGGCAGATATAACCTAGACCTGTGTTTTCCACAAATAAATGTGCACGTGAACCACCTGAGGGACCTTGTTAGAAAGCAGATTCTGATTCATTAGGTCTGGGATTGAGCTTATATTCTGCATTTCTAATAAGTTATCAAGAGAGTCTCTTGCTGCTGGTCCCTGGACAAGTCAACCTAGAGACCAAGAGAGAGAAGTGTTGGATGTAAAGAGAGCAGCTAGACATGATCTCCTTAAAGATGATGACAGTGTCTGCATTATTTACCACTGTAGTACATGGTCTGATACACAGTCCACCCTGTTCAGTAATTTATTTATTTTTTTGCCCGATGATCTTGAATACAACAAGCTCTGAAGATATGTTCCTTTCTTTCCTTTCCTGTCTTCTCTTAAAGCTTGAAATGCCTGAGCAGTGCTACATTTCTTAAAGCAACCCCATTTATTCCAGACATCCATCTGGCATGTGATTTACACTGAATCCAGAGGCACTCAAGGATTTTTGTCTGACCCTTGCAGTCTTCAGAGATTCATTCTTCACTCCCAAGTATACTCACACCCCACACTTGGCCATAGCTCACTTCTGACAGGCCAGTTTGGATCTTAATCACAGCTCCCGAAGTTTTAGTTAACATAGCTTTATCCATGAACTTAATCAGCAGGCTCCCCACTCTATCATTTCAGCCGTTGATCAAACAACAGCCACTAAATCATAGAGAGCCCTGGCTGATCCCTGAAAACTATGCCCATGCTTGATGCTGGGCCATTGATGGAAACTATTTTGTATTGCCTTTTAACCACTTATTTACCAGTTTTATTTCAACTGGATTATCTCAGAATAACTCATAATTAACAGTTTTAAAAATATTTTTATTTAATAACAAATGTAAGACCTGATTTTATTTTAAAAATGCAAAAATGTGGAAGCATATAATATAAAAGAGTAGAATTTTTCTTCATTCTTTCCCTAAT
>NW_012102144.1:1992722-2014540 GCF_000951045.1 Mandrillus leucophaeus | reverse complement strand
CCTGGGTAACATAGTAAGACCCTCTCTCTACCAAAAATATTTTTAAATTAGTTGAGTGTGGTGGCATGCACCTGTAGTCATAGCTACCTGGGAGGCTGAGGTGGGAGGATTGTTTGAGCCCAGGAGTTCAAGGTTACAACGAGCAATGATTACACAATTGTACTCCAGCCTAGGCAACAGAGTGAGACCCTGTTTCAAAGAAGAAGTAATATTTGTCATTGCTGGGCTGATGCATAATGGTAATAATGAGTTTTCTTCCTTTCTTGCAAAGACTGAGGAGGTTCCATCTTCTAAATGTTACATATACAATATGATGGAAGCCTGGGTCCCTGAATGACTATATGGATTAGCATTCTTCTCTCATCATGCACATGTGTGCTATATATGTACCATGAGCAAACTATATCTTCATTGTGTTTAATCACTAAGATTTCAGGATAAGCTAGTTAACACAGCAAAACCAATTATAACCTAATACATGAATCTGTACTTATGATGTTTTTTAAAAATTCAAAGGATTATAGTATGTGTATTGATCTGCAGCTTATTTTTTCACTTAACATTTCTAGACATCAGTCCTTGTCAGTACATATCAACTATCCTGATGTTATAAAATCATACTCTCAGAACCATGTTTTGACATGTTAATAACCATCCACTTTATAACATAGAGTCAGACTAAATTTGTGTATAAGGTAAATATTTAATATATACATGTCTGTAAGTATGCATCTGTAAGCATTTGCCATTTAGTCACTTGTAAATGCATTTACAATAATTATATATAATTTTGTATGTAAAGTAGTATAACATGACAGGTTCTGAGAGACTTGAAGAGCATTCTCATGAAGAAAAAAAGTTGAAAAACATTTTCACAAGATTAAAAAAAAATTAAGAATGCAGCGCAAAGTATGCCAAAAGGAAAAAAAAAAACAGCCACTTGTCTTTTAGGAAATGTCATAGAAAAGCATCAGTTTGTTTCTAGAGGACAAAATTTAGTATACCTAAATCATAAAAGTCAGGGGGCATAATAAAAGATGAAAACATAAATATGACAACTACAAAAATTACTGAAAGTATAGCTCATTTTAGTTTTCAAGAGATGATCAAACAATATTTTTACATTTTTAATGAAAATGTTAAGAGGTCAGAGTTCAATTAACCTAGCGATTTTATTCTTGAAGCAGACTCACAGGATAGGAAAGTTACATCAAGCTTTTATTTCCATTTCTGATCTGTGAGGTTAGGGAAAGCTTCATCTCTTATGAAACATTGCATATATATACTTTTTGTTGTTGTTGTTGTTATTTAGCATCTTTGCTTTTTCAGCTCCCCTTCATTACGTTGTGAATGGTTGGAGCTCAATGTAAGATAAGACTAGCTCACAGAATCATTCCTGTGTGGATATTGTGTTTTGGTTGCTCAACCTCATGGTCCTTTCCTAACAGTACCCTGATTTCCTTTTGGGGAACCCCATTTTGTGCTGTCTTAGCAGGAGAGAAAATCCAAGTTGTGCATGGCAGCAAAGGGGAGCCGGGAAGCATCTCTGGCAGTTCCTTTCTTTCCCAATTCTGAAGTAAGAAAAAGTGAGAAAGAAGAGAAAGTGGAAGTAATGATGAAGCAGATGTACAAAGACTGACCCTTACTGATGTGCACCAATGAAAGGGGGACAAAGCAGGCTTCGACCTCCTCTTCTTTTTCTTTCCTCTCTTCTCATTTTTTTCCCTATTTTCATTTTTCTTTCTCCTCATAAGCTTTCTTCTCACTTTTTACACTCTCCCATCACATTTCATCTTCATCTTTCTTTTTCTTCCAATCCTGTACTTTCTTTGGTACCCAGGGGATATATCTCAGGAAATTTGTTACCCTATGTCTCTTTGCTGTCTAGTTATCTGACAATGTTTTCTTCTCTAATAAAGTTTTCTCTATGTTCCCTCTCATATGTTATCCCTTCATTATATTAAGATACTCAAAGAAAGGAAAATGCCTTGGCCATCTTTTCAACCAACCAAGCTGGATGTAATTCCATTGTTTGCTGAGAAAAGAAGTACATGTGACTCACAGGGTATATCTTTGTCTGGACACTCTGCTCATCACGGGTTATGTTGTTTGACTGTGAAAGATATATACTATGCCCAAATTACGTCATCTGCCCAAAGATTTGCAACAAAAGCTGGTCCTTGTTCCTCCAACTTCTGCACATACCGATTGCTTTGCTTAGTTCTCTGCATCTAATTTTTACATTTTTAAATCCTCTCTGCTGAATTTTAGCTGGAGCAGCATAACCCACCACAATTTAAATGGTTTTGTCGGTTATGCACAAAAGGCCAAACAGCTTCAAGCACCTTATAGCTCCCTCAACTGCGACCTCTATTCCTGTCTCTTATTCTTTCCCTACCACTGCCCTTCTCCCCAGTACACTCTTCTTTTATATTTTATAGTAACAGTACTGTTAGAAAAATAACACATAAAGGCAAATTCTACTGGAAACTGTAAACCACTGGCTGGTCATCAGACCAGTATCACTGGTATTATACAGACATCTATTATTTTTCAGCAGAGAAAAAGATGTTGTCAGAAATTCTTATTCTGTGTACTCTA
This sequence comes from Mandrillus leucophaeus, assembly GCF_000951045.1. Classification (NCBI taxonomy): domain Eukaryota; kingdom Metazoa; phylum Chordata; class Mammalia; order Primates; family Cercopithecidae; genus Mandrillus; species Mandrillus leucophaeus. The sequence continues at coordinate 2,011,939 of NW_012102144.1, read as the reverse complement.
TAAAGACAATGAGGTTATACAAATGCATTGGCTCAAGAAATATGATCAACGCCCTTGTGGTTTGTGTGATCGGTTTCTGTGATGAATGGCAAGCCACTAAGAAGGATCAGTTAAAGTGGAGGGAGGAAACCTCAGGGTTATATTAGATGGTGCTTTTTAAACTCAGCTTTGAGTATTTCCTTGTGCATTTCATCATGAATCTGATTATTAGCACTGCTCATGAGGATATAGTGTGGCTATCTCAGAGAAATATTGGGGCACATTATTATGTGATTGAAATAAATGGGAAGAAGGAAAACTATACTCAAAATATCATTCTTTTTATACCAGAAAGAAGTTCAAGATGACCCGGTCCAACTCCCTTATTCTTCAACATAGAAGCTGAGGCTTAGAGAAATTAAAAGGCTTGCTCATGTCACATAGGTATTTCTAGGCAAAATCTCATCCAGGATCAAGGTCTCTGGTCTCTAAGATTGGTGCCCTTGCCACCTCTTTGAAATTCATGACTATGTAATTTTCTCTCATGCTCATTCTCATGATAATTTTTGTGTTTCTCTGCATCACTAGGTCATTTTTGATAGTTGTAACAAATTCAACAAATATATATTCATTAACAATTTTCCTTTTTTTTCTTTTTTCTTTTTTTTTCTGAGACAGAGTCTTGCTCTGTCACCCAGGCTGGAGTGCAGTGGCATGATCTTGGCTCACTGCAACCTTTGCCTCCCAGGTTCAAGTGATTCTCGTGCCTCAACCTCTCCAGTAGCTAGGATTATGGTGCCTGCCACCACACCCAGCTAATTTTTGTATTTTTAGTAGAGATGAAGTTTCACCATGTTGGCCAGGCTGGTCTCAAACTCCTGACCTCAAGTGATCCGCCTGCTTCAGCCTCCCAAAGTGCTGGGATTACAGGCATGAGCAACTGCGCCCGGCCAACACCTTTAGTTTTTAAAGCTTATATGCAAAGAATTATGCCTGTGGCTTGAATGGGAGTGGGGATAGCACAGCTATATTAGTTTCCTGTTGCTGCTATTACAAATAGTGAGAAACCAGGTGACTTAAAATAGTAAAAACTAATAATAATAATTATCTTACAGTTCTGCAGGTTAGAAATCTCACAATAGTGGTAAAGAGTTTAGGGTTTCAGAGCTCACCTGGCTCAGTTTGAATGATAGTTGTGTGATTTTAGACGACTCACTTAACTATTCTGATTCAGTTTCCTTTTCTGTAAAAATATGAGTATTGATGGTACCTGCCCCTTAGGGTTGCTGTGAAAATTATAGGAGTTGATTCGCATTAAACATATAGAACAGTGCCTGGTACATTGTAAGTGTGTGCGTGTGTGTGTGTGTGTGTGTGAGAGAGAGAGAGAGAGATTGAGTCTTACTATTATAATATTTCTTACTCTAAAACTTGCACAACAGAATTCCTATTAGGGAGCTTACAGTTGAATTGTCAAGAAACAATATGAATCGTCTGAGTATGTGAATGGTTTCAATAAGATGAGTGGGCTTGGTGTACAAGAGAAGGCAGGACATTTTGAGAGGGGGTGGCACAAGAAAGGCTTAAATCCAAAAAGAAAGTTGAATCCAAGTATGGTTTATCCAGCAAGCAAGCTGGACAAATGTTGCAAATAGACCTCAACTCGTTTGTTTGTTCACATTTGTCAAGGTCTTTCAGTAAATATTGTTAGCCCCTGATAATGAGAGTTGGGTGCAAGCTAAATGTTCCTTTCCCTGTGTGTAAACTTTTCTGCCAAGTGGTACGTTCATGAGAGCAAGGCTCAAACTTTTTTCTGCCACACTTCCAAAGGTTATTCACAAGTCTCCTCTGTAATCCAATGGCCGACTCTGCTGTCTGTTGTTTTAGGTTCTCCAACCAATGTCATATATGAAAGGGTCACTTGGACATAGATGTGACTATGATCTGAGGTGTCAGTAACTAACTGAATTGCATCAGGCAGCAGGAATATCCGCAATGTGCGCCTACACAAGACTGAACGACACCACTGTGGCAGCATCTTTAGGCTCCTGACTCACCAGATTCTTATGCCCCGTCTTGGTAAGGGTGACAGCTCCTCTATAGCTTTTTAAGTCTAATCCATCCACTTCACCAATGTACAAATTATTTGCAATATCTGTTATGCTTATTCATGAATCCTCTGGTGTAACTTTAGATAGAGATACAGCCATGCACTGCATAAAGACATTTCAGTCACGATCATACATTTCAGTATCATGGTGGGCCCGTATGATTATAATAGATCTGAAAAATTCCTATTACCTAGTGATGTTATAGGCATCATAATGTTGTAGGACAATTACTGTATTTTTAAAATAAATGTAAGTAAACAGTGTTCATAAAGTCTACGGTAGTGTACAGTAATGTCCTAGACCTCTACATTCACTCGCCACTCACTTACTGACTCACCCAGAGCAACTTCCAGTCCTGCAAGCTGCATTCATGGTAAGTGCCTTATACAGGTCAACCATTTTTTATCTTTTATATTGTATGTTTACAGTATCTGTTTTATGTTTAGATGTGTTTAGATATACACATACTTTCCATTGTGTTACAGTTGCCTGCAGTGTTCAGCAAAGTAACATGATGTACAGGTTTGTAGCCTAGGAGCAATAGCCTATATACTATATAGCCTAGGTATATAGTAGGCCATATCACTTAGGTTTGATTGAGCCACACTCAGTCATAGTGTTCTCTGGTTCTTTGTGCTTGTATATTTATTCTCTCATCCTAGATCACCAATCTACTCATCATAGCCTTAAGAAAATACCTGTGTTGGTTCCTCTCAAATTTTCATCAAAAATATCTCCTCTGAGTTTTAGTCTTATATATTCATTACTTATTTTTCTCATGGCATATTCATAGTCTGATATATTCAATTATTTATTTTTCTCACAGCATACATGATATGATGTTTGCACAATGATGGAATCACCTACTGACAGAACGCAGTCCTGTCATTGAGACACATGACTGTATTTTAATGATCTCCATCTTCTATGTAAGAGACTTTCCTCCCAATGTCTTGGTAGTGTGCTCCTGATTAAAACAGGGAAAATGCCCTGATTGGATGAACTGAGTGTATAGGTAGGGCTTGTCAACTTTGAGGTTTACTTCAGGGCATCTGGGTAGATCATTTTTGGATGAACCCTCAATGTAAGTATCTTTAGCTTCTTTTCCCTTGACTTGGTCAGGTTCCCAGGTATATTAGGGTTCTCTAGAGGGATAGAACTAATAGGATATATACATATGTGTATATATGTGTATATATATGTATATATGTATATAAATGTATATATGTATATAAATACATGTATATATGTGTATATATAAATATATATAGAGAGATATATAGGAGCTTATTAAGTATTAACTCACACAATCACAAGGTTCCACAATAGAGACTCTAGTTATTTGTGTCTTATATTTATTCTCTCATCCTAGATCACCAGTCTACTCATCACAGCCTTAATAAAATACCTGTGTTGGTTCCTCCCACATTTTCATCAAAAATCTCTGCTCTGAGTCTTAGTCTTAAATATTCGATTAGTTAATTTTCTCATGGCATATTCTATTTAATATAGTTATTTGCGTATCTAATTGTATCCTCATTTTCTTCTTAGACTCTGAAGCCTGTTAAGAAGAAACTGTGTCTATCTTCCTTACGATTGTTTACCGAGTATAGTACCTGTCACACGGCAATAATGTTAATGTTAGTTCATGTTCACACTGCTATAAAGATACCACCTGAGACTGGGTAATTTATAAACAAAAGAGGTTTAATTGACTCACAGTTCCACACTTTGTCTGCAGGCTGAGGAGCAAGGAGAGCCAGTCCGAGTCCAAAAAGTAAAGAACGTGGAGTCTGATGTTCGAGGGCAGGAAGTATTCAGCACGGAAGAAAGATGTAGGCTAACAGGCTAAGCCATTCTAGCCTTTTCACATTTTTCTGCTTGCTTTATATTCTCTGGCAGCTGATTAGATGGTGCCCACCCAGACGAAGGGTGGGTCTGCTTTCCTCAGTCCACTGACTCAAATGTTAATCTCATTTGGCAACACCGTCACAGACAAACCCAGGATCAATACTTTGCATCCTTCAGTCCAATCAAGTTGATACTCAGTACTAACCATCACACCAGGGAAATATCTTCCCATGGAGAAGGGTCTGAATCTCTGTGATCTTGGAGCCAAGCAGGAAAAGAGGGATAGCCTCTCTGCGTTCAGCATTCAGTATGCATGTGGTCATTTGATCTACCTTTTTTTCAATACAGCATCCACTTTATCACCCAGAGAATAGACCTGTGTACTTCAGTGTGGTAGAGAAGGGAGAGTTAACCAACAGGATAAAAGAGGGGAAGGAATCTAGGAATCTAACTGCATTTCAAACAGATTTTACCCAGTACTTTTCATTTTGGTGAAAAGAACTCCTTAGACCTCCCCGCTCTCAGTTCTAGCAGTACCTGTGGATAATGCTAATTCCTGTGTCTTTTGAGAAGTCCGTGGTGTAAATTGGTTTGTGCTCACGTTTCCTTATGATTAGCTTGGAATTCAGCTTTTCTGACTCTGCTAAGCCAGGTACCACTCATTCATCTGCCTTCAAGCTTCCAAAATTTTGTTGTGTCTTTTCTCCTGCTCTCCCTATTCTTGTAGGCATATGGCTTTAGAGAATAATAAAAACTCTTTATTGTAGTCTTACTGAAGTTTTGGAAGGAAGTGAATTAGATGTTTGTTTGGTCCATCAGCTTAACCCAAACAGTCCCTATTATGCTTCAAGTTGCTTTGCTCTGGTTTCTATTTCTATTGCACCAATAAAAGTGATCTTATTTAGATCACTAGTGACCTCCAAGAATCTAATTCAACATCTGTTTTAGGTATGCACTTCATTGGGCCTCTTGACACATTTGACACTGAAATCCACACATTGAAACCACTGTCTTGGCTTCTATGATATGACTCTTTCCTGGTTTTCTTCCTACCTCTTAATTAGCCTCATTTGCTGGCTTCTCCATTTCTGAGCCACATACAATCAGTGTTCTCCAGTTCTTTGTGTCTTATATTTATTCTCTCACCCTAGATCACCAGTCTACTCATCACAGCCTTAATAAAATACCTGTGTTGGTTCCTCCCACATTTTCATCAAAAATCTCTGCTCTGAGTCTTAGTCTTATATATTCAATTATTTATTTTTCTCATAGCATATTATATTTAATATAGTTATTTGCATCTAATTGTATTCTCATTTTTTTCTTAGACTCTGAAGCCTATTAAGAAGAAACTGTGTCTATCTTCCTTACCATTGTTTACCTAGTGTAGTATCTATCACATGATAGGAGTTTAATAATGTTAATGTTAGTTCATGTTCACACTGCTATAAAGATACTACCTGAGACTGAGTAATTCGTAAATAAAAGAGGTTTAACTGACTCACAGTTCTGCATGGCTGGGGAAGCCTCAGGAAACTTACAATCATCTTAGAAGGCGAAGCAGAAGCAGGCATCTTCTTCACAAGGTGGCAGGAGAGAGAGAGAGCATTTTAAAAACCATCAGCTCTCATGAGAACTCCCTCACTATCATGAGAACAGCATGGGGGGAACTGCCCCCACCAACCAATCACCTCCCATCAGGTCCCTTCCTTGACACCTGGGGATTACAATTCAAGATGAGATTTGGGTGGGGACACAGAGCCAAACCACATCAAATGTATACTGGATTAATGAATACACATCCACACCCATAGGAATATGACTTATATTTTGGCCCTATATTCTTCATTCTCCACCATATTATGCCCCTTTTCTAGGACTGAGTTAAGGACTTTTCAGATCATTGATGACTTGCATAGATGACTGCCCTTGTTTTATTCCCCACCCCCGATATGTGTCCTTAATAAGGCTTTAGAGAAAAGATTCATCCAGATGGTAACATACATTTAAAATCAGACAGCTGAGGAAAAAAGTCATCCATTACATTAGGGGAGTTGAGTGTTGAGTGAGAGCTTTTTCTAAAACATCCATTCAATTTGTGAAAAACTCCAAACTACCAGCACTTAATTTCTTGCCACAAATCCCAAATTAAAAAAGAACCATGGTTCTCCTTTTTTCGTGTTCTATAGTCTTCCATAAGGGAGAAAGCGCATCATGAGGTTGATCAGGCACCACCTGGTTATGGGTTCTTGCCTAGTTCTGGAGTCTGCATTAACTCCTGACATCTTTATTTGTGGAAATATTACTTTGGGGAACCAAGTAGAGCAGACATGAAAACCAGGGGATTTCTGACAGCTTCCTGGCTTGAAGTTTCCTCTTTAGTTTTTCACATTGCCTAAGGAAGATAAGCTAAAGATTACTGAAAAGAAAACAAAGCTTTGCCAGGTACTGTGATATGGAAAGCCAGGGCTCACTGTTCAAAGAAGTCCACCTCCCATGCTGTTGAAACAGCCTTGCTTTATCGTGTGTTGAAATCATATTTTAGACTCTTGGCTATTCTTCCATGTCTCTTGTGGCTGAGTCTGTCTCTTATATGAGTTCAACTGGGCCTAGATTAAAAACCAATTCAGTTCAAAGAGCATTTGAATCTGGATACTAACTATTCTTCGCCAGTGAAACAATCCCATGGGAGACTTTTTTTTTTTAAATTTAAATGATGTAAAAGTCACAATTAGCTTGATAATGATTGGTACAATTTAGTCATTAAAATAGTCTAAGCCATTTTATTCACATACATTTTGAGGAGCTACTATAAAGCAGATGCTGTTCTAGGTACTGTAGATATTGTAGGAGACAGAAAAGTTGGAGGAAGACAGAAAAGAAGCAAATATATTGACAATAATTGTGATAAAAATATAACTCAATTGTGTCAATCATTAATAAGCTAATTGTGGTTTTTAAAATTCACTTAAAAAGAAGGCTCCCATGGGGTTGTTTCACTGACCCAAGTATAGTTCATATCGAGGTTCAAATGCTCTTTGAACTGAATTGGTTTTCTATCTAGGCCCAGTCAAACTCACACCAAGGATAGGCATAGCCACAAGAGACATGAAAGCATGGCTGAAAGTATAAATACAATTTCAAATGAAGAGTGTGATGTGATAGAAAACATCTTAGAGTAGGTGTGTATGTATAGGTTCTTTAGACCAAGGTGATCATGGAAGACCTGTTTGAGTAGGTACATCCACGTTGAAATTTGGAGAATAACAAGGAACTAGTCATTTGAAGATGTAGGAAACAGCATTCTTTGTGGGAGAAGTGAGGCCAAAAACTTAGGTCATTAGAGAGCTTGGTGTGCAGGCAGAACTATAGGACCAGTGTGGCTGAGTATAGTGTGGAAGGGGGAATAGCATTTGGTGGTAATGTTAGAAAGGTGAGTGGAGCTTGAATCATGGAGGACAAAGGGTCTCGAAGACTCTACTGGAAGTCACCAAAACATTTTGGAGAGTTCACAAAGCTAAAATAATTTTCATAATAATACTAAATATTATTTTCCCTTTTCACATTTGTTCTCTGATGAGCACACAGTAGAGTTTTTCAGAGGCTACATACAATCATTCCTAAATCTCTCAAATTGCTGATGTCTCAGGGAAATCAACTCATCTTAAATTTAAGCACAGACAAGTACATATAAATGGAGATGGCCTAACTAGCCATACAAGCTGATAAAAGTTTTAGCTAAAAATTTAATGAATGAGCTAAAACAGAAGGTGGCTAATATGAGAGTATAGAATCCTTGGGAGCTGCAGACACAAGGGGACTTGACACTCACTCTCAGGCTCTTTTTTGTGGACTTTATTGGATATTCATGAGAAAGATGAGAGGCAGGTGAGAGTCCAGAGGAAACTTCCCTTGTGGTGCAAGGCATGGAGAAGGGGAATAGCAACATCCCTGGGAAAGGCATGAAGCCCCACCCAGGTCCTTCAGTTGGAGATATCAGACAAATAATTTAAATGTAATTATTAAATTAATGGATCTAGTAGAAAAATGAATAGCATGCAATGTCAGATGATGAACTTTAGCAGAGAGATGACAATTAAAAGAAACAATCAAAATGCTAGAAGTGAAAAACAGATTAAATGCCTTTGATAAATTTATCAGTAAACTCAATACAGCTGAGGAAAGAATCAGTGCGATTGAAAATAGGCCAATAGAAATTACCCAACTTGAGACACAAATTAAAAAATGGAACTGAGTATCCTAGAGTTGTGGAACAATATCAAATGGTCAAATGGTCTAATATACCATATGACTGAAATCCTAGAAAGAGAAAAAAAACTTGAAAGAATCAATATTTGAAATATATGTCTGAGAATTTTCTAAAATTAATGATGGATGACAAACTACAGCTCTAAGAAGCTTAGAGAACAACGACGAAGATGTTAAAAACCCTAGACACGTCATATTCAAACTTCTGAAAACCAAAGATAAGGAGAAAATCTTGAAGGCCATGAAAAAAAAACATTGCATAAAGAGAAGCAGAAATAAAAATTATTAGCCACTTCCCCTTAAATCTCTCCAAGCTAGAGGACAAAAGTGACATCTTTAAAGTGCTGAAAGAAACAAATTATACAAAATTATTACATGTACCCTAGAAATGCATACATCTATTAGGTATTAATAAACAAATTTTAAAAACCCAACTGTACATCCAGAATACTATATCCAGCAAAAATGTCTTTCAAAAATACTTTTTCAGGCAAAAACTTGGTGAACTCATTACCCGCAGACCTGTTCTGTGGAAAAAATGTTAAAGGAAGTTCTTCAAACAGAATGTAATACCAAATTAAAGAAACTTGGACCTACATGAAGAAATGAAGAATACTGGAAATGGCATTAATGAAGGTAAGTATAAAATTTTTTTTTCTTCATTTTAAATTGCTCTAAAAGATAACTTTCTATCTAAAGTATATACTAATGTACATTTATAGCATATGTATGAGCAAAATGTATAAAACGATAGTAAAAAGAGGGGAGAGAGGAAGCAAAAGAATACTGTTTTAAAGTTTCTTGCCTGCCATGTGAAACTGTATATTTGAAGGTAAACTGATTAAAGATTATATATGTGTGTATACATACATATATACACATACACACATATATACATATATACACACATATGTATATATCAAACCCTGGAAGAGCAACCACTAAAAATTTATTTTAAAGAGATATAAAAATAATCCAGCTTTAGTTTTTAATCTGGTAAATATCAATAGATATAACCAAGCTCTTTGCTTTCCTCACTAATTTCTAAAAGTGTGACAGAGTCCTGAGGCCAAAAGTTTTAAAAGTTTTAAAGTAGCACCTTGAAGGCCCTGGTAAGGAATTTCAGTTTCATTATAAGTGCAACTGGAAGACTTCTGAGTTTTAAGCAAGGGTATAATATACCACATTTGCATTATAAACAGATGTGGAGAATGGACTGTAGAGAGCAGGAATGGAGGGAAGACCAGTCAGGAGGCTACCATAGTCATCCTAGCCACATGTGGTTGGGGCTTGTACAAAAGTGATGGCAATGGTGATGGAGAGCAGTGGATGGATTAGGATGATTTTTACATGTTGAAGGGACTGCATTTATAAATGACTTGAGGATGATGGGAAAAGATCAGTCAAGGATAATGCCTAGACTTCTCATCAACCTTATTGATGAAATTTCATCCATTTAAAACATACACCAAGATGAGTATGGAAAGATATATATGCCTATGGAACCATACCACTGTAATACAGAATATCTTTTTTTCTTTTTTTTTTTTTTTTAACCAATTCTAAACAGTTCTTTGTGCTCCTTTGCAGGACCCCCTAGATTTTTTTTCTTTAGCAATTGAAAAAAAATAATGGTGCACATTTCCAAGGTACATCCATTAAGGAAGGAATGTAGTTAGAAGAGGGAAGTGGATGGGAATTGAGAATTCTGGCACTAGATTGATAGGCTGTTTCCAATGGTTATGCTTCATATCCTCCAAGAAGACGTCCATACCCATTGCTCCTTGCTATTCTTCAGCTGGTGGAGAGCCCAACTCTGCCCCGCGATGCCATGCTGCAGTACTATACTATACTATACTATACTATACTATACTATACTATACTATACTATACTATACTATAGTACAGTTACTGTGCAGCTGCACTGTAATTACCATTATATCCCCCAATACAATGAGTGCCTAAAAACAATAACTGCATATTTCTGCATAGGGTCTTGTACATGTGGACATGCAATAAATGATTGCATGAATAATCATTCATGAATTATTGATGAATAAATGAATATGAACAATTCTTAATTTGCTAGAGTTTGCTGTCATTAATGATGCCATTTTTCATACCTCACTGGCATACATACAAAAAAAATCCACCTTCACCACTAGTTGCATGTGGGCTGTTTTATTGGTTGAGAATCATCTTCCTTGATGTGACTCTGGCTTTTCTAGACAGGAGATAGTGTCTGAAAGATGACTGGTTGGGATGAAAGGGCATTCTAGGATTAGAGTGATGATAACTGATCAGTAGAGATTCCAGCTTCTTGAGCTCTGAATGCTCACATAAGGCATCCAGACAGCCTTCAAAATATGCCCTACCCATATTTTCTGTAACATACTCAATGTTATTACAGAACTATCTCCTGTGTGAACAATGAGGAAGGCTTAACTTGTGCATCTTGAAAAAAAATCTAAGTATAATACATATACAATTAAGTACATGATAAATTTTTACACATGTATCCACCCACATGACTATCACTCAAGTCAAGATATAGAACATTGTCAGTACCCCAGAATATGAGAGTAAACTAAGTGTAAAGAGAAGAAAATTGACTGGTCAGTCTGAATTAGTGAAAATAGACTAAAATATAGAGAATCATAGCTTAAAGTATATTTTAATTTCCATCTATTAAATAAGGAATGTGATTCAAATGCCAACTTGCATGCCATAGACTTACTTTCAAGTAAGTCTAACATTACTTGAAAGTAGATTGATTAATTAAAGATGTAACCCTAGGGCAACCACTAAAGATTCTTTTAAAGAGGTATAAAATTTAGGTAACACGTGAGTACCTACATTTATTCATCACATTTCTTGTTCTTTTACATGAAGATGTATTCAAAACTTTTAAAATATTTTTAACATTCTCCTCTAAACTCATTGTATTTATACTTTCATTTGCTTCACAACTAGTTTTATCAAAGAGAGCAGAAAGAAAAAAATTCAGCATAAATACAAAGAAAAAGAAAAAATTCAGTACAGGCTCAGTTGAATAATTGAAATGTCCAAATTAGTGGGATCTGAACTAAAATGGTTGTACAAGTATTAATAAAGAGTTACGTTCTGCATTTCTTGTCCTGGTCAGCTGCATCACAGGTAATTAGTGATGGTGCTCTGGGGTGAGAAGACCACACTGCCTCTTTGAGTACCTTATGGATTCACTCACCGATCTGCAATATGTCAACACTCAGAGAATGAAAACAAGGGATATGAAAATAATGTCTGCCTGCATAATATCTAAAGTCAGATTTACTGGAATCGTTTTAAAGGAATAATGCATTTATCCAGGAGAATACTGTAGAAGAGACTGACAGGCATTGCATGACTAATGTTCTTCCAATAATAACAATAACTTGCATTTATAAGCCGCTTTTAACTTTTCACTGGCTTTTACATATCTCATTTAAGAGCATTTTCAGTGTCTCCTAAAGCACACGTAAATGCTGGATTTCAAACATAGATGAAACTTGCAACTGAGTTTGAAGTAGTCATAAGTTGCTGTGGATGTACCCACAAGAACATGTCCTCTGTAACAAGAACAGTGTGTGTCTTTAAACCTCTAGTGTTAAGAGGCTGACAGTTGATAGATTACTATAAGCGCCAAGCTCCTTTCCAAGTCCCTCCCAGGAAAACATCTGCACTTTTTTCAGATATGGAATATTCAGGATTGTTTTTAATTTGCAGCCAAGAACTTTGTCTTCTCAGCTGATTCCTTTTCTTGTTTTTACCTGTATCCCCTTAAGCTGGGATTCTAAGGAGAGTGATTAAAATCAAACAGATACCTTCTTCTGTGGCCAGGGAGAGAACATTCTTTAAGGCAGGAGGAATTGCTGGTAGAAGAAACAGCAGATTTTAAGGAAAATCTTCCAAAATGACATTAAACTAGACATTTCTTGGGGAGTGGGTATTACTTGAGGGCATTATAAAGTCGGGGACAGACTTTATAATGTGTGTCCATTATTGTGGTTCCAAAGATATTGGTAAAGGAGGAAAACAGTTAGAAACCTGCTGAGATCTATTCAGTGCTGTTCATAGTGAATAATCTGAGAACACAAAGGCTGCCACTGACTGTATGTGCAGTTACTGTGGTAGAGCTTCAGAACATGAGTCTGGTTTAAGACTGGATTATGTTTGATTCCTAACTTCATGACCTAGGGTGACTTACTAAACCTCTCTAGGGCCTCAGGGTTTTCCCTGTACAATGGGAATATGCAGGAAAACTCAGCACAGAGAAGTTGAATTATCCACCCAAGATCACACAGTCAACAAGCTGCAATGTTTGTGTCTGAACCACGGCAAATGACTCCAGAGCCCTAACTTTTACCATCAATGGCTTGATCAAGGCCAACATTAAGCCAAAGCATTATTTGCTTTTAATACAGGGTCCATATGTTCCAAGTTGCCTGAGACAGTCCAGTATATGCCTGGTATAGCTATTAAAAGCACTCCCTTTCACTTTCCAAATTGTCCTGGCTTTGTTTGGACCATAAATGCTATGGTCTTCCTCATCCTTGGTTAGTCTTCATTCTCGTCTCTCATTGGGCCTTACACCTCCATTTATGACTTTTCTCTCAGGCTCCCAGGGCCTTATGATGCCCTGAGCTGCTTCCACTCCTCTGTGTTGCCACCTTTTAAGGCCAGATGGCTACAAATGCCAGCAGAACTGCTTTAGCTCCTGCAGATGCCGTAGCTATCCCTCTTCTCACCATGATACCCCTCACTCATCTTTGGGCTTCTCTGCCCACTCTGACACTATGTCTTGATTCCCCCTATTCACATGGTGGTCTTTGCTTGGGAATGATCTCAGCATCCACTTCGGATCTGGCATTTGTTCCTTAGTTCCATGCACCCATATGCCCCTGATTCCAGAAAATTCTCTACTGTGGTTTTGAAACAGCCTGCCTTGGCTTTGTGACTATGTTTCTTTTCATAAGAGACTGATGATTGCAAATTATGACAAATGTTCTCCAGCTGGGTGCCCTTCCCTAGAAAGAGGCTGTTTACCCTCTAGGAGGAAGGAGAACATTGAATATCTACATATTTTCTGTTGAAAGTGTCACTTGTTTAAAAATTATTCTTTTGCAAAATATTTGTTTCACATAAATGTGTGTCTATGAATAAGTTATGAATGACTTGCCTCTGATGTTACAAACAAAAGAATGTGAGATTAAAACAATGAGCCTGTAATTTTTACCCTTTTGAAGGGGTAAAACAGTGAGTTCTTTGCTTCTGGTCAGCACCCTGTTGTGTCTCCCTGGGGACTTGGCTGCAAGGCAACAGCAGCCTCTCTACCAACCCCGCCCCTTTGCTGAGTGAACCCATTCCACATGCGCCCAGTGGCCTGAAGCTAAAGATTTGGAGGCAGGAAGCATCTTTTCTCGAGATCAGTTCCAGATCTTGATGGTCCAGCACCTTCTGCCATTTTCAACTCAAAAGACCCAAACTGAAAGTTCTATTGCAGAGCTGGGGAGATCATTTCAAGAGAAAGCATGTGCCAGATACACAGTGGCACACACAGTAAGTACCCAAATGTGTTTCTTCAACTAAAATGGAGTTTAGAGTGGGTCTTCCTAAAAACAACTCATAATAATCATTCAATGAATTCTGTAAACATGTAAAAACTCCTGATAATCTTCTCTATCTCTATTCCGGTTACAATCTTATTATGACCTTATTTATCCTGTGACATAAATAATATGGTTTCAATGTCATCAGGTGAATGCCTAGCTCAAGGTCACACAGCTAGCCAATGCCTAGCCCAGGCCCAAATTCAATATTCTGAAAAATTCCTTCATATATCTCTTCACTTCTTTCCAACATAAAACCAAAATAGCCAAAGATGTGACAATCTGTCATGTGAAAGAATATTTCTTTGAATAGCTTGTTCAAAAAAAAAGACCTAGTATTGCATGTAAATGAACATTGTGGCCTTCATTTATATTCAGGTGATTTAATGTGTAGAAGTGAAGCGTAGAGCAGGGTGTGACCATTATCATGCTGTGTTCATCTAACGCATCTGGACAGTTTTAAAGATACACACGCAAAGAATTTGGCAAATGTAAATGTCCTCTGACATTTACTTGGTAGTAAACATAAGCATCCGACTTCCTCAGCTTTGTTTGCTTCATTACTCAAAGTATACTCTTTCCTCTTTCTCTTACTCAGTTTAAAAATTTCCATTAAATTACTTTATATTTTTTAAAAAATTTCAGAACACTGGGGAGAATGACAGGACACTAAGTTCATCAAGAAGTGAGTTTTATATCAGTAATTTGCCTAAGTAAAAACCAGAAAGGAGGAAAGTAAAGTGGGGGACAATCATTTAAAGTTGAATCCTTATACCCAAAGGAAATGGAGTTTGAAGTTACAGAATTGCCTCCATGTCACAACTTAAGTGCTTAGCGAGGATCCCCTCCTTGCCAGCATCTTGAACTTTTCCATTTCTGTCTTCATCGGGGATAGCTGATGTTTATAGAAAGAAATTCTCAAGCTTGCTCAAATAAAGAGGAAGGTAATTTCAGGGTACAAGAAATACTTGGTTTAAGAAGAACATGAACTTTGGAATAAGACAGAATTGAGTTTGAATCCTATTGCAACCAGTCACTAACCATGGGACTTGTGCAAGCACATAACTTAAGCTCTCCAGGTCTCAGTTTTCTCAGCCGTAAAATGGGAATAGTAATAGTTCTTTGTAGGGTTGCGGATGAAATGAAACAATGTATGCACAATGCCATGTGGTTATGTGTTCAGAAATATTGACCATTATTTGTTTATTGGATACTGAGTTTGGATACTGAGTCTTCATGAAGATGGAAATGAAAAGTTGATAGGAATAGAAAATACTTCTGTGTCCGGAATTGGTTCCTTCCTGTGGGTTCTTGGTCTCACTGACTTCAAGAATGAAGCCACCGACACTTGCGGTTACAGTTCTTAAAGATGGTGCATCTGCATTTTGTTCCTTCAGATGTTCAGGTGTGTCCGGAGTTTATTCCTTCTGGTGGGTTCGTGGTCTCCCAGACTTCAGGAGTGAAGCCACAGACCTCCTCAGTGAGTGTTACAGCTCTTAAAGGTGGTGTGTCTGGAGTTGTTTGTTCCTCCCAGTGGGTTCGTAGTCCTGCTGACTTCAGGAGTGCAGCCTCAGACCTCTGCATTGTTACAGCTCATAAAGGTAGCGCAGACCCAAAATGTGAGCAGCAGCAAGATTTATTGCGAAGAGCAAAACAACAAAGATACCACAGCAAAGATGTGGGGAGTGGGCGACTGGGTTACCGCTTCTGGCTTGGGTGACCAGCTTTTATTCCCTTATTTGACCAAGCCCACATCCTGCTGATTGGTCAATTTTACAGAGTGTTGATTGGTCCATTTTACAGAGTGCTGATTGGTGCGTTTACAAACCTTTAGCTAGATACAGAGCGCTGATTGGTGTGTTTACAATCCTTTAGCTAGACAGAAAAGTTCTCCAAGTCCCCACTGGACCCAGAAGCCTAGCTGGCTTCCCTTCTCACTTCCAGCTCTGTGGGGCCGCACATTCATTCATTTTTGTCTCCTCTGTAGTCTTCCACTGTTTTCTTTTAGTATTTTCTCTCTCTTGATGGAACTACTCAGTTTTCTATTTGTGTCTCTTGACTGACATGGCCCAATGGAACTGCTAATCCTAAATCTACTTGACTACATTCTGGTGCCCATCAACAGTTGACTATAGATTATCAATATCTTAGTTCAAACTAAGTTCAATAGAAACAATCTGATTAGCTGCTGGTCAGCCAATGGATGAATACTCTGGGTCAATTTTTCACTCATAATGTAATCAAGCTAATGGTCAAGTTGTTGACTTTTAAGGTCAAATAAATATTGCCATTCATCCTGACTTTGAGACACACCATGGTTCCTTCCACCAGCCTAGGTCCTCTGGCTGGTGGACTCAAGGCCTTGAGTAAAATGCTTTCCTTGTCTAAAATCCAAAAGATCTGTTACTTAATATGATTAGGCTTCTTGTAAGGTCTGCAAATCTTTCAAAGGGACATTTCAAAAGCTTCTGGACTTAGATAATTGTGTCAAAAGGGAAACAGCTGTTTCTGTATTTGCAGAGAAGAATGAAATTAAACAAATGCAGAGAAGAGGCTCGTGTGTAATTAGAACTGGATTTTAGCAGTGTTTGGACTCACCACCCGGCAGCTTCATTCTTCTTCTCTATCCAGCCTCTTACCATTTCTTGATTCTGTCTCACGCTGTATACCCATCTTTCATTTAGCATTTCCCTTACATTTCACTGGAATCCTTCGCTTCTTGCTTCATAGTACATTTCCCCGTCCTTAGATTTTATCACCACTTCTTTCCTTTCAAGATTCTTTTGTTCATTTGCTTTTTGTTTGCATTGTCGGTTGTGTTTTGATTTTGGCTAAGAGAAAGATAAAGAAAAAATATAAATTCCTACATTGTTTTTGTTTATTTCTGGGAACAATCATTTTCTCGTTTTCTGTGGTGAAATCTCACAGGCCTCATTCAAGCCAGTTTCAAAAACATAGTATTAATCTCTTGCTGTTTACATGCAAGATATTTCAGTGAGTTTTCCAAATGTTTAAATACATGGTCAGAAGCTGTGGTTTACCTCCCAACTTTGTTTGGAGAAAACAAACTAAAACAGCAAGGCTTTTTCTCTTTAGCCTTGGTTCATGACCACAGAGTTTCTCCTTTGAATCCGATTTTCATCGTTCTGTTGTATCTTGAATGTTGTAAAGTCACAAGTAACTCACTCTGAAAATCTCTTAAGTTCACATCACTCAGAAAAGATTTATGTATGGTTATAAAGGTGTCAACACTTTTACTTTTATTAAAATATCAGCAACTGCTGATCAGCAGTAATTTTAATTAGCTTGTCCCATAAATATTTGTTGAGCACCTACTAAGAAATAGAATCCAAAGGAGGAAAAAAATGTAGAGGGTAGATACATACTGACAGTTGTTTAATGGAAGAGTAAAATAATAAATGGGTAAATTGCACAATTGTATGAATTTCCATATGATTGTGGAATAATTATGGTAAAGATTATTAGAAATTTTTTACACATTGATTTTATCCTTACAAGAGGAAAGATCACTGAATACAAGAGTTTTGAATGTTCTTTATTCATTTAAAAAGCTGACTAAATTTCAATCTTAATATGAAATTTTAATTTATGTCCACTTTGTATTCACACATTGGACAGCGATTTTCTGAATCTCTCTTATGAATTATGTTTTGGCTCTGCTTTGCAAATACAGTGATATTAAAAAAATTGTTGATTGCAGAGTCAAGAATTAGGCAAGTAATCATGTACATATATTTTAAAAAATCAAGTTCAATGTTATGAAGAAAAAGTAAAAGAAGCTGTGAGAGCATCACAGGAGAACTAATTTGGTTTGTGGTGTTATGATACCGAGCAGCATTTAAGCTTGATTCAGACAGGCCTGGGGGGCAGATCTGACTGCGCTACTTACTGGTTTTATGACAAGACCTCATCTGTGAAATGGGCACACAAATAAATATTTCCTATTTCGATGGCTTATTGCAAAGATGAAACAAGCACTTATCTATAATATAAGTGCTTTTAAAACAATATTCTTTACTGATAATTCTAATAAGGCAAGCAGAGCTAGGAATCACAGAACAAGAGGTAGAAAAATAGACATTATCTGGAAGCATCTATGCATTCAAAATCCCAGTGCAGACAATGATGGCCTGAATATCAGGCACTGTCAAGCCATCCTTTATTCTGAAAGCCAGTGCCTCTGTTTTTGAATGTTATGGCTCCATTTCATCTTGATCCTGAAGTAGGGTGGGGGCGGCAGTGTGGGCATCTGTGTGGGCCTGGTCGTTATGTTTTACATCCGTTTCCACTGTTATCTGCACATCATCCATCTTGGTTCCTGACATGCCTTGAAATACTAGCTTGCCTCCACCAGGCCTCCCTTCACATTCTCCTTTCCAAAGCCATAAGGAAAACGATTGCTTTTCAAATGTATTTAGGGCTTCAGGAAGGTAATAGCATGGACAGCCTGAGACCCAAATGCCCTACTGATTTCTTAAGCATGCAACTCAGAGGCAGGCAGGCCATCTGCTGCACATGGTCCTTTGTGGGGTCAGGTTTAGGAGGCCCTTTCCACTCTCCAAGCCCAAGAAATGGTTTTTCAAAACTCAGCAAGAGTGGGGCAGCTTCTTCACCCATCAGTTTCTTCCTAGTCCTGTGTCAGAGCTCTTAGAACAGATGAATGATGAAATACGTAGGTACAGAATTCTGTTACATTCATGGGAGTATTATTCTGCATTCATTAATGGTTTTGAAATAAAGACAAAAGCAGTGATAATAGCCAACATTCTTGAAGCACCTACAACATGCCGAGAAATATGCCAAACAGTGTCATGGCATGTTCCTTTTTCGTTGTTACAACCTCGTGGAGAAGGAACTATCATCTGCTTTTCAGGCATGAGGAAAACTGACACTCAGAGAGACTGTCCCTCATCTAAGGCCTTCCAGTTCATAAGTGGCAGAGCTAGGTTCCAGCCAAGTCTTCCTGTTGTGTCCATTAGAACACAAGATAATGAGATGATATCCATGGTTGTTTATACTCAGTCATTCACTCAGTCACTCCACAATGATTTATTTATCGACTTCGTCCAGACAGAATTCTTAGCAGTGGAGACTGAGCAATAAGAAACAGGTAAAATCCTTACCCTTATGAAGCTTATATTTTGGTGGAAGGAGATAGAAAATAGACAAAATAAGTAAATTTTATAGTGTAAAATGATAAATGCTAAGGAGAGAAATTAAGTAGGAGGGGGCATAGCCTAATTTTAAATAGGGACATCATTTAATATATTTCATACACAAAGCTTATTCGGGGACCGATGCTGAGAGTGCACTTGATATAAGATCTTTTCCTTCCTCCTTAGGGTATCTCAGGCAGTTT
>NW_012102144.1:1990244-1991822 GCF_000951045.1 Mandrillus leucophaeus | reverse complement strand
TCTCTGCCTTGAAAGCAATATCACTACCTGTCCTTAAAAAGTGTCCACACTTCAGGTTTTCCAGTGATTTCAAGTGGCCATCACCCCGTTATTCCTAATTAGTGAGATTTGCTACTTGTGGGCTTTCCCGTAGCTATATGTGAATGTCCTACAAATGACTGGTCACAGATATTTAACATCCACATTCCACTTCCCTTCAGGTGCTGGCTTTCAGCCTGCCTTGCCCTTTCGCCAGTTTTAAGAGTTAGGTAAGTAGGATTAATTTCTGTTTCAATATCTCCAGCTGTTTTTGAATCATTAATTCTGCTTTTACTGCAGTAGGTTTCCTATTCATTACAGAATAAAAATGAACATGCCTCAGGTATTTCACATTCTCCCAGCCTTATTTTGTAAAAAAAAAAAAAAAAAAGCCCCATCTGTACCTCCTAAAATTTAATGTATTCTCTGAGCTAATTTGTGTCTGGTGGTAATATGCTTTTATTGCTAAAATCAAGTTATTTCACAGATTTGACCCATTTTATTTATTCAGCTCAAAGTTTTCAAGCCCCTCCTAATTAGGTCAATAATATGGACCATGCCATGAACCATGCCAGAAAGTAATTCTGTACTTTCATTGAGAAACATTTCCTAAGTTTCCCCAAGTTTCACATACTATGATATCACCTACTCAGGAACAATTAAATTCTTATGGAGAAACCTGGCCTTTCACTAGTGAGATGAGGAAAAAATAAGAGGCAGTTAGATTAATAGGAAAATAATGCTGTTGTTGAAGAGAAAGTTTCTAAACTATATAGCAATGGTCAAAAACTCAAGTCTTTCCAAGGGATTGGCCAGTGACTTAAAGGTTTCACCCAGTCCAGGCAAAAGATATCAGAGACCACTGGGCAAGGTTGCACACAGGAGACTGAGTGCTCCATTTAACTCATTCAAGTTCAACATTTAAAGGCACATCAACAAGCAGCAAGAGATGCAGGTTGAACAAATCACACTTGTGGGCCATTAGCTTAGAAAACCAACTAACCTTTAATTATTTGGGCCAGGTTAAGGAATAGCCATTTAGATAGCTGATATTGTAGATAACCAACTCCTAAATGACTTTCCAAATCACTTGCATTTGTCTTTAAGGCTGGGTATTTATTTATGCAACTTATTATGCTCTCACTTGGTGTTAGTGTAAGGCTATTTCCAGAGCAGAGCAAAATGACCTCTTGATGTCAGAATTTCATTCTACTTGATCTGGGAGGAAAGCTATCCAAATGCCAACCCGTGTATTACTCCTTTCTGTGTCTCACAGTTTTATAACCTAGGTCCACAAGCCCTCTTGTTCTGTAGCATTCAGCTTGACAACTCAAACCTTTGAAAAAAAAAATCACATATATGTGGACCTATGTACACATATCATTGTTCTCACAGATAATGTTGCACTTTCTCTCCACATATGTATTTCATAGAAATTGTCTCTTTCCCAGTACTTCATTTCACTTTTGCCATGTATGTCTCTAGTAGACAAAAAGGTCATGAATCTGGAAAAACGCCCTTTCATGGACAAGAAATATATTCAGGCTTTTTTTTTTTTTT
>NW_012102144.1:1983472-1985474 GCF_000951045.1 Mandrillus leucophaeus | reverse complement strand
AGGTTTAGGAGGCCCTTTCCACTCTCCAAGCCCAAGAAATGGTTTTTCAAAACTCAGCAAGAGTGGGGCAGCTTCTTCACCCATCAGTTTCTTCCTAGTCCTGTGTCAGAGCTCTTAGAACAGATGAATGATGAAATACGTAGGTACAGAATTCTGTTACATTCATGGGAGTATTATTCTGCATTCATTAATGGTTTTGAAATAAAGACAAAAGCAGTGATAATAGCCAACATTCTTGAAGCACCTACAACATGCCGAGAAATATGCCAAACAGTGTCATGGCATGTTCCTTTTTCGTTGTTACAACCTCGTGGAGAAGGAACTATCATCTGCTTTTCAGGCATGAGGAAAACTGACACTCAGAGAGACTGTCCCTCATCTAAGGCCTTCCAGTTCATAAGTGGCAGAGCTAGGTTCCAGCCAAGTCTTCCTGTTGTGTCCATTAGAACACAAGATAATGAGATGATATCCATGGTTGTTTATACTCAGTCATTCACTCAGTCACTCCACAATGATTTATTTATCGACTTCGTCCAGACAGAATTCTTAGCAGTGGAGACTGAGCAATAAGAAACAGGTAAAATCCTTACCCTTATGAAGCTTATATTTTGGTGGAAGGAGATAGAAAATAGACAAAATAAGTAAATTTTATAGTGTAAAATGATAAATGCTAAGGAGAGAAATTAAGTAGGAGGGGGCATAGCCTAATTTTAAATAGGGACATCATTTAATATATTTCATACACAAAGCTTATTCGGGGACCGATGCTGAGAGTGCACTTGATATAAGATCTTTTCCTTCCTCCTTAGGGTATCTCAGGCAGTTTCATCTAGCAAATATACAAGCCATTTGTACCTTGGCCCCCAGATGCATAGACATTCACAAACATCCTGGAATTAGTGTGTTCTTTCATAAGCTCCTGTCTGTTGAAAGTCACTAAGTATGGAAATAAGCAAGTGCTTTAGCCTTGGAAATTCTATAAAGACCTCTTTTGGTTAAGAGCTGATGTTGAAATGGATTTGGACATAAATGCTGTTTTTCCATCCGGAATAGGTTTGAAGATATACACGTGATGGGAAAACAGAGCTGCCAGATGAATTTTCTATTTGTTTAAAATCCACCAGCAAAATTTACTAGTGAAGAAAAGCCCTGGTCATCATTCCTATATCTTCCCAATACCCTGAAAAAGAAAAACCACAAAATGAATTGTTTGAGGCTCAAGTTTGCATACTTGCCACTTAGAATTCAATAATTAAAAAAAAAAAAACTTAGAGCAACACAGAAGATGGCAAATATGGGCCTTATACACATGTGCATATGCACCTACATGTGCATACATACATACATATGTTCCAATTTTCAGTCTTTCCCCAACTGTAACAGTAAGAATTTCTAAGATCAATGGGACCATTTCAATATGACATATACTACCAACGTGAATTTGTCACTTGGGAAAGCACTTGGACTAAAGTAAACTTTTCTACCATTTTTGGAAAAGATGGTCAAATGAACAGCATAGATAAGGTAGCAGGAGTTATGCATAGCTTTTTAAAATCAAAC
The DNA here is from genome assembly GCF_000951045.1 of Mandrillus leucophaeus. Taxonomy (NCBI): domain Eukaryota; kingdom Metazoa; phylum Chordata; class Mammalia; order Primates; family Cercopithecidae; genus Mandrillus; species Mandrillus leucophaeus. The sequence goes on along the minus strand of NW_012102144.1, from coordinate 1,983,914 downwards.
TGTTTTAAAGTGATTGGTACAACCCAAACACCAGCCCCTGGTCTATAAAGAATGTGCTAAGTGCAAATGATTTTTATCTCTTAGCAGCTCCAGTGGGACCTTGCAGTCCTTTGAAAGTCATTTGTTGTTAGTCTCTGCCTTGAAAGCAATATCACTACCTGTCCTTAAAAAGTGTCCACACTTCAGGTTTTCCAGTGATTTCAAGTGGCCATCACCCCGTTATTCCTAATTAGTGAGATTTGCTACTTGTGGGCTTTCCCGTAGCTATATGTGAATGTCCTACAAATGACTGGTCACAGATATTTAACATCCACATTCCACTTCCCTTCAGGTGCTGGCTTTCAGCCTGCCTTGCCCTTTCGCCAGTTTTAAGAGTTAGGTAAGTAGGATTAATTTCTGTTTCAATATCTCCAGCTGTTTTTGAATCATTAATTCTGCTTTT
>NW_012102144.1:1971524-1982237 GCF_000951045.1 Mandrillus leucophaeus | reverse complement strand
TGGAGGCAACTTTAATCATCGTGTCAGTTAAATGGGAGGGTGTTATTGTCTGTATGAATGAGATGTGCTTCTTGAATTGATGAGTAAAAAATTCCTCTGTAGTGGTTCTCATCTTGCCATTAGCACCTCCATCCCTTAGAGTGTCAATGTTTTGTATATTACCTCTGATTCCTCAATAATATACTCCAGATAGCACACCCTGGCTTCATGTTTTGCTTTTCCTTTCAAGTCTGTGTTTCTAAACTTACCTGTCTGGTGGCATTATTAAGCTTTGATATGTGCCATGCACTATGCTTTGCATATATTAGCTCATTTAAAAATGTCTCAATTCAGTTACATGGAAATAAGTTCAAGAGATCTATTGCACAACATGGTCACTACAGTTAATAACAATATATTATATTCTTGAAAATTGCTAAGAGGGTGAATGTTGTGTTCTCTCCACAAAAATAGCTATGAGAGCCAATAAAATGTGTTAATTAGCTAAAATTGGTCATTTCACAATGTATGTATACTTCAAAACATCATGATGTACATGATAATTACATATCATTTTACCAACTTAAAAAACCAAAAAAAGTTTAAATAGTTAATGAAACAAAAAATTAAAAATTAAAATATAATATAAGGATGTTTCATTGTGAAATACACAAAAATACAAGTTATAGGCACGTTTTTGCCAAATGGTTAAAAAGTAAATATCTGTATCCACACAAAAACCTGCTCATAAATGTTTATGGCAGCTTTATTCATGATTGCAAAACTTGTAAACAACTAAGATGTCCTTCAGTAATTGATAAATAAACAATGGTACATCCAGGGAACAGAATATTATTCAGCAACAAAGAGAAATGAGCAGTCAAGCCACAAAAAACCATGAAGGAATCTTAAATGCATACTGATAAATGAAAGAAGCCAATCTGAAAACGATACACACTGTGGAATTCCAACTACATGACATTCTGGAAAAGGCAAAACTATGGGTTAGGGGAAGGGAGGGATGAATTCACAGAGCACAGAGGATTTGAGGGAGTGAAACTATTCTGTATGATACTATAATGGTGGATACATGTTGTTATACATTTGTCCAAACCCATAGAATGTACAACATGAGTGAACACTAACATATACTATGGACTTTGGGTGATAATGATGAGTCAATGGAGGTTCATCAGTTGCAACAAATGTACCAGTCTGGTGGGGGATGTTGACAGTGAGAGCTGTTGGAGTGAGGTGGGGGTAGGAGGTATACAGGAGCTCTGTATTTGTGCTCAATATTTCTGTGAACCTAAATCTTCTGTAAAAAATAAAGGCTATTAAAACAACAACAACAACTTACCTGTCCTCTGTCCCATTCCATCAGATCCCACATGTGAATGGCTGTGGGTGGCTGAATGTTACCCATCCTAGAGAACATGTTGATATTTTAAGGCAGGATGAGAGAGTCTTTCTGGCAGGCCTCATATTGTATCTATATAAGTTAGTAACTAGTTTTCTTAAGCAGTGTATTATCTCCAAGAGATGTAAAATACAACATGAGGAACTCTTTCTCACTCAACCAAATACCCCTTAGAGCAACAATGCTCATACTCTCCAGCCCAGTGGTATCAACGCCATCTGAGAACTGGTTAGAAATGCCAACTCTTAAGCCCAAACACAGACCTACTAAGTCAGAAACTGCAGATAGCAGTGGTGGGGGTGGAGGGTGGGGTGGAGTGGGAGTGCACAATCTATGTTTTCATAAACCCTCTAGGCAATTCTGAGGCATATTAACCTTCCAGAACTACTTGCGAGTATTTCCCTCCATAGCTCTGCAGGTAACCTGTTTTTCACCACCAATCTCCCCAGCCAGATTGTAAATTCAAAAGAAAAGGGCTCATCTACTTGTTTATGATTAACCCCCCAGCTCTAGCATTAATGCCTGGCACATAGTAGGTGCTCGGTGTATATATGTTGAATATATAAACAAATACATGAGTGATTGGCTAAATGCCTAATCCTCTAGCGAGACATGGCAAATATACACTGTAACTTTCCTAGCCCATTATGCAGGCACAATACTGTGGGGTTAAACAGGGATTCATATGAGCTCTACTGCTTGGGTTTATCTCTTTGCTCTGTCTATCAACTCTGTAACCTTTGGTAAACCCCACCTCTCTTTGGATATTGATTTTCTCATCTGCAACATGGGGATGATAATAGTGTCTTAACCTCATAGGGTTGGCTTTTTTTCTTTTTATAAGATTAAATAAGTTGTGGTAGTGATGTTTGTTATGATTTTAGCACCATGGTTCTTTCTTTCCCAAGTGGTAGCCAGGAGATTCTCCACCCAAACCTGCAGATTCTGACAAAGGTCTCAATAGAGATTTCCCTGCCCCTTTATTAGCATAATATTGAGAGAACTAGAGTCCTACAGACCGTAATCCAACTCCTATTTTATAATTATTCACATCACAATTTATTCTGTCATTTATTGCTGCTGTTACTATTTACACTGCAAATAGTGCATTGTGGAAATATTTAAGTGGAATCTTTTAATCTGGTTGCATAAACAATATCAATGATCTGATATGACTTCCATGGTAAAGCCTTTCCTATGTTTTCTCACTTCGTGATGGAAATGAGAAACCTATGTTCCTATTACCTTTACTAAGACCTCAAACTGTTGTCATGGTTAAACCATTAAAATACAAACAAGTTGGGCTTTCTTTCTTTTTTTTTTTTTTTTTGGCTTTTGTCACATGTAGTAATGTGCTATTTATTATCTCTTTCCGACTAATCCTCATTTTGTTTTTGATGCTCAGCATATTCCTTTCTGTGGAGAGCCATAGATTTGGCAGAAACTCAAGGAAAGGCTGAAAATACTTCTTAGAAACTATTTTAATCCCAAACAGTTAACGTTTGGAGAACAGGTTGAAACATATGTAATATAGGCACCAAAGTGTAGGCAATTATCTCCAAAGGGCAATAAGGGACAGAGAATAAAGGCTGTAGTGCCCTGAGGTCGAGGGTAAAGAACCAGAGAAATGCCTTCTTTGACTTCCCAAGGGTCACAGTGTCAACTGAAGAATGAAATGATAAGACAAATGGAAAAGCTTGGTAACCCCCAAATGGGTGTATTTATTCACACAGCTCAAACCTGACTACTGGAGCTCTTTTCCTGTCTGCTGACAGCCATTCTGAGCATTATAACAAGATCCAGAACAGGCTGTCTAGAAACCCTAATGATGCTCTGGACAAAGTGGATGAAAGGTGACAAGGCAAAGGGGAATGTGCACAGAAGTTTTGGCTCAAAAATCATGTGACTTTCAGAGGTTCTTTGTGTTGGCTTGAACCTTTGCACAACACAAAGACAATACAGTTCCTGTTTAATGTTTCTGAAGATAGAAGTGGATGTCCCAGAGTTAGGATTGCCTTCTAATTAAATGATGCCATTTGTGATGTCCTTGCAATATTTCATGGGTCAAGATGAGCTGCCTCTGCTCTTCCTTCCTGTAGTTTCATCCTGCCATTTAACCACATGTATTTGCGGGTGCGCACAAACACACACACACACACACACACACACACACACACACCTCAGTAAAGCACTACCCATTACAGTATTGCTGTAAGGCAGTATTAGTTATTATTCAATGTCTGCAGTGCAGCTATTATACAACATGGATTTCAGGGAGGACATACACTATCACAAACATAACACCACCTTGCAGGATCAATTAAGAAAAATATGAGCTAAGGAGGCAGAAATCCTTGCTTAGTATTACAGAGAAATTATGACAAACTGTGAAAAGTTCCATAGGTTTTTGTTGCACTCAAATCTTTCCTTTAGGACCAACTTCTGTGAAAATATACTATGCCTGGAATTTGCCCTGTCAAAGTCAGACATATTTTTTTAATTGAATCTTGCTTTGAGAGTAGTGAACTTTTTTTTCATCTGTAATTTGCTTTTTATGTGAAGGGAGAGACGTTCTGTTTCTCTTCTTTGGGGGGGTTGTCATATTCCTGTAAAAACAATCAATGTTAGATCATTTATCTCCTGCTCCATCAAGCTGTGATGTGGGATGTAAGTATGTGTATGTTCGCAATATAGATTTTTCGTTGCTATATTTTATAGTCATATTATTGGCGAGTGGCCCTCATTTATTTTCCAGACCATTTTGAACCCGATGACAACTCTTTAGGCTTTGTTTGTTAACTGTGTCCTGCCTGTCTACCTTTTCATGTAGTAATTGCTTTCAGGGAATAAAACAGAAATGGAGTATTGCTTTGTTTAATATTTTTCAAATCAAGTACATCATAGCACAACCATCTGTAAAAATACCTTTCAGCTTTCATCAACTTCTGCTACAGTTTTTTTTTGAGGATTAATAATTCCTTCACATGGGTGTGTTTCTATGGCTAATGTAATATTTTTGAGCAAAGACTCGGTTATATTTACGTTCTGGCTTAGGTAAAAAAGAAAATGACTTGTTGAAGAAAAAATAGAATATTTTCACTCCTAAAATTTTGTTACTTGCAGAACAAGTGCTTTTGGAATGAAAAACATAGTTGGGAAGCTTTTTTGGTGAAAAATGTGGAAGTAAAATCATATTCGCTTTTTCTGCATGTAGAGTGCAATTCTCTAGCAGTGGGAATATGGCCCCTAGTCACATACTAACACAGTGTGAACTGCCTGGTTTCCTTCCAAGGTCCCTCTCCTTGATTGATTCCAGGGAAGGAGGTTTGTGTCTCAATTATTTTTTGTTGGCAACTGTGGTCCCTGTCTTTTCTGCCTATCTTTGTCTCTCATATGCCATTCTCCTCTCCTTTCCTTTCCCAAATCTTCACAAAGCCACAGTTGTTGCAGGTACCCAGGCTGGGAGGTGGGGCAGGCTGTGGTGGAGATTGCAAGATCATGTAGAACATGAAGCAACTAGAATTTTATAAAGAGACATGACCATTTTTTCAAAGTTCCTTGGCAATTGCTTTGTCTTAATTTGGGCTGCTATAACAGAGACCATTGACTTATGGTGGCTTATAAAAAACAAAAATTTATTTCTTACTGTTTTAGAGGCTGGAAATCCTAGAGTAGGTTGCCAGCATGGTTGAATTCTGATGAGGTTCCTGTTTCAAGTTGCAGACTGACGATTTCTGGTTGTATCCTCACTGGGGGAAGGTGCAAGGGAGTTCTAAGGGGTCTCTCTGATAAGGGCACTAATCCCATTCATGGAGACTCCACCCTCATGACCTAATCAGTTTCCAAAACCTTACCTCCAAATGCCATCATTTTGCGGGTTAGGATTTCAACATATGTTTTTTGTGTGGGACACATTCATTCATTCCATTGCATTCCATCCTTAACCCCCCACCCCAAATTCATGCTCTTCTACATGCAAAATACATTCATTCCATCCCAACAGACCCAAAAGTTGTAATTCATTCCAGCATCAACTCTAAAATTCAGGGAAAATTTGAGCATAATTTTGTATTGGCTTATGTGTGATTTCATCCATGAGAAACATTAAGTGAACATAGAAAACTACAACCAGGTGAGCCAAGCAGTATAGGGATACACAAAATGCAAGGGTTTTGAGCATCCACCACCGTCTGCCCTCAGTTCATCGCATTCTTGCGAGCCACACCCACCTACATCCTACGTGACAACTTTCCCTGGGATTCCAGATAACCCATTCCCACCACTTCACAATAGCTCACAAGGTGCACCTCTCCCCACACCCATGACATAAGCAAATGCAAGGCTGAGTGCCATATTTCTTCTAGTATTTATGTCTTTCTTATTCAACCAGTGTAACACTGTACCATTTTTATTAGGTTCCAATCTTCTTAAAACATGTCACAGGTGTTATTTTTGTGTATTTGCCTCTAGCCCCATTTTGCCCTAAGCCTTGTGGTTTTTATTGCACAGTTTTACATAGTATGATGATTTTCAAGAATGCCTGTATCACATTATAGCAGAGCTGACTTTATGTTGAAGCACCCTGTGGCTGGCAACAGCAGGGTGCTGTTACTACTCTTATGTCTGAAGGAGGAGAGCAGAGAAGATGTCATGGTAATCCTGAGAGGGAGACAGACCCTGCAGGAGAAGGATGCCTTGCTTCCACAAATGCCAAGTGCTGCTAGCCCATGAAGCAGCAGATGGACAGCCTGGGGAATAAACACCCCGACCTCACTTTCCAGTCATTGGCAGTTATCACATGCTGGCAGAACCCCGCTGGAAGCTGGTGGGCTTGGCAGTCTGCTGAATGCAGTCCCCTATGGTCAGATGATACACAGGGCAGAGCAAGGTGGGGAAATGGATATGGAAGATTCCCTTGCCCAACGCCACTGGGGAAATTTTAATTATTTATTATGTAGATGAGCTTTATTTTTCTTTTTCTAGATCTCTGTTATGTGGTCTGGAGAGTTGAGGGGTATTTTCAATTCTTTTATGTGATGTTCAGTAAGATGCAACCACAAGAGGAGACTCAGGAGTGGCCCGGGAAAGCAAAGTGTGTTATACTCACAGATCCTAAAGGTGGGGCATACCACTCAGGGACACAGGGGCAAGATAGCATGGTGGTCAGGAGGCAGGAAACAGAAACACAAACAGGGGGTGGATTGGGGCCATGGTCCATGGGGATTTCTATGGGAAAGGCAAGGCAGGGCAAAGTGAACAATTTAGGACTAGCTGGTTTGAGTGATATGTGGTGCGTTCTAAATTATAGAGGTGGTCACTTGTTGCCTGGAATCTGGCTTTGGGATGTTTAGGGAAGAGGAATATAGTCTCCTGGGGTGTCTGGACCAAATAGAGAAGCCCGGGCTCTGGGCTGCAGATTGGTTAGTTTGCATATCAAAGGCATGCCTGGCTGAGCTCTCCCTATCTCTAAGAGCTGGCTGTTCCTGGGAGGGGCAGTCCCTCCCCAGCTAGAACGGTTTTTTTGAGATGTCAAAACATCAGAATATATAGAAAATAAAAACATATACAATACAGGGAAACTCATTGATGTGTTTTTCCAAACAAAGGAGAATTTTCTACCAAAGAAGAGAAACTGCACTCTTCTCAAGTCAACCAGTTCAAAGTAGCCAACTTAAAAAAGAATACATTTTCCCCATTTCTTGTTATATATTCACACTTATCTTTATTTATGGTCATTTCCATAGGAACCGCTTTCTAAAGGCAAATATGTTTTCATCTTTAATGCTGGAATAGTGATGAAACATAGCAGAATTTTGCCCAGATTGATTGGTTAATGTTAAATAATTTGTTACCTTTTGTGCTTGGTTAATATAGTGAGAAGATATTTCTGAAACCTCAACTGTGTTTACAGCCATGAAAATAATGTTTCAAGGGGAGCGTTTTTGGCCTCTTGTTGTTGTGGTAATGTATGTCTCTTCTTCAGTCATGCTGAGGTGTAAGATAAAAATACTGAAGAATTGGGATAATTCACTTGCCTGCATACCTCCCCTTGAATAAGGAGATTAATTTTTTAATAGTCATATTACAAGACAACTGTCACTTTCATCTAATCTTCAAGTACTGGGGTGGGAGGAAAGTGGCTTAAAATGAGACCCTGTAGGGGCTGCCAATTTATCAGTTACCCCAGCTTGATCTGAAATTCAGAAGAGACCATGAGCTCAATCTCAAAGGCAATTATACCAAAGGATGTGAAAACTTAAAGAAACCAATTTGTCATTGATTAGGATTTGTCTTCCCTGTCCTGCAACAAGCCTGTCAACAAAAGGAGAGAGATAGAGAGATTTTGTATGGTCGCGTAGAGCTGAGATGTTTATGGGGGAAAAAAAAATACAAAAACTTTAATCTTCAAACGATAAGTAAAATATATATTTTAAAAATTTCCCCCAGTTTCCTTTTTTTTTTTAAAACAAGAGGCTCATGTCTTATTTTTTCACAAGTAAAATTGATTTCAACATTAGCCTTAATTCACTATGTTATATGCTAAGGTGAAGCGGGAAGCTCATATTGGTTAACCGTTGACTGGGGAAAATGATTTACGGATATGGGCAATGTTAATAGGGATAATGGAGATGAAGGTTTACAAGCTATTGGAGGCTCATAGACTTTTACAAGTTGAGATATAGCTCATATATCATAAAATCCACCTTTTTAGTGTACAGTTCAATGTTTTTTAGCATTTTCACAAAGTTGTACAACCATCACCACTATCTAATTTCACAACATAGCCTTCACCCCCAAAAGAAACCCAATACCTTTAAGCAGTCACTCTTCATTCTCCCTACCCCCATCCCCTGGCAACCATCAATCTACTTTCTGTCTCTGTGAATTTGCCTGTTCTGGACATTTCATATAAATTGAATCTTGCCGTATATGGCCTTTTATGTCTGACTTCTTTCATGTAGCATACTATTCTAAGAGTTCATCCATTTTGTGTTATGTTTCAGTATTTCATTCTGTTTTAATTGCCAAATAATATTCCATTGGATAGATACACCACATTTTGTGTATCTGTTGTTCAATTGATGAAAACTTAGTTCTAGTTATAAGCTATTATGAATAATGCTGAACATTATGTACTTGAACATTTATGTACTTGAACTTGAACATTTATGTACAAGTTTTTGTGAAGACATACATTTTTATTTCTCCTGAATGAATATATCTAGTAGTGGAATTTGGGGGCCATATGATAATTTTATGTTTACCCTTTTGATGAACTACCAGCCTATTTTCCAAAGTGGATGCAAAATCTTATGTTCCCAATAGTGTATGAGGATTCCAGTTTCACATATCATTGCCAATATTTGTCAGTGTCTCTTTTTGATTATAACCATTCTAGTGAGTTTGAAGTCATATTTCACTGTGGTTTTTATTTGCATTTCCATAATGGCTAATAACGTTCAGAATCGTTTCAAGTGCTTTTTGGCCAATTGTATATCCTCATTTGTGTATTTCTCTTTGGAGAAATGTCTGTTCAGATCCTTTACATATTTTAAAATTTGGGTTGTCATTTTATTGTTGTATTATAATAGTTTTTAATGTAACACAGATACAAGTTCTTTATCAGCTATATGATTTGAAAATATTTGCTATCATTTTGTGGGTTGTCTTTTTACTTCTTCAGTGGTGCTCTTTGAAGCACAAAAGTTTTTAATTTCGAAGTCCCACTTATCTATTTTCTTTTGTCACTTGTATTTTCATGTTATATATAAGACAATACTACCTAACCTAAGATCTTGAAAGTTCTCCTAATAGTTTTACAGTGTCATCTCTTATATTTAAGTCTGTGATCAATTTTAATTTATGTGTATAGTGTGAGAAAAAGATCCAACTTTATCCTATCGCATGTGGATATCAACTTGTCCATTTGACATCCAAGTTGTCCATTTAAAGTACTATTTATTGAAAATACTGGTTTTTTTCCTCCATTGAGTTTTTGGGCCCTCTTGTTGAAAATCAATTGATTATACATATAAGTTTCTAGACTCTCAATTGTATTTCAGGTCATGGAGTGTAGGAATCACACACTCAAATGATTGTCAAGGGCATTGAGGCAGATGACATAAATGACTTAAATGTAAGACTTAAAACCATAAAAGCCCTAGAAGAAAGCCTAGGCAATACCATTCAGGACATAGGCCTGGGCAAAGACTTCATGACTAAAACACCAAAAGCAATGACAACAAAAACCAAAATAGACAAATGGGATCTAATTAAACTAAAGAACTTCTGCACAGCCAAAGAAACTATCATCAGAGTGAACAGGCAACCTACAGAATGAAAAAATTTTTGCAATCTATCGATCTGACAAAAAGCTAATATCCAGAATCTACAAAGAGCTTAAACAAATTTACAAGGAAAAAAACATCAAAAAGTGGGCAAAGGATATGAACAAACACTTCTCAAAAGAAGACATTTATGCGGCCAACAAACATGAAAAGAAGCTCATCATCACTGGTCATTAGAGAAATGCAAATCAAAACCACAATGAGATACCATCTCATGCCAGTTAGAATGGCAATCACTAAGAAGTCAGGAAACTACAGATGCTGGAGAGGATGTGGAGAAAGAGGAATGCTTTTACACTCTTGGTGGGAGTGTAAATTAGCTCAACCATTGTGGAAGACAGTGTGACAATTCCTCAAGGATCTAGCACCAGAAATAACATTTGACCCAACAATCCCATTACTAGGTATATACCCAAAGGACTATAAATCATTCTGCCATAAAGACACATGCACACGTATGTTTATTGCAGCACTGTTCACAATAACAAAGACTTGGAACCAACCTGAATACCCATCAGTGTTAGACTGGCTAAAGAAAATGTGGCACATATACACCATGGAATACTATGCAGCCTTTAAGGATGAGTTCATGTCCTTTGCAAGGACATGGATGAAGCTGGAAACCATCATTCTCAGCAAACTAACACAAGAACAAAAAACCAAACACTGCATGTTCTCACTTATAAGTGGGAGTTGAACAATGAGAACATGTGGCCACAGGGAGGGAAACATCACACACTGGGGCCTGTCAGGAGGTGGGGGGCTAGGGGAGGCGTAGCATTAGGAGAATGTATACCTAATGTGTACCTAATGTAGATGACGGGTTGATGGGTGCAGCAAACCACCATGGCACGTGTATACCTATGTAATAAACCTGCACGTTCTGCACATATATCCCAGAACTTAAAGAATATATATATTTTAGATGGAGTCTTGCTTTTTCACCCAGGCTGGAGTATAGTGGCA
>NW_012102144.1:1965128-1971069 GCF_000951045.1 Mandrillus leucophaeus | reverse complement strand
GATTAATGGTGTAAATAGTAGACTACAGTGGAATAGAGCAGTAACTTCTAATGAGGAGAGTTAGGCAAGTCTTCACATTGTGTGAACATCTGCACATCCAGGATGACAGATTAGCACCCACCAAGATGAAAACATGCAAACACGTTCAGATGCAGAGCTAATGGACTCCATCTACACTATGTTAAATCAGGTCAAAGATTAATGAAAAAACTAGATTATTCTGAGTGTTTACCTGTTTATCATCAACCAACTACATGTTTGATGTTTAAATAAGCAACTGGGTAATTCATGGGATTGTACTTTTCATTCAGTTGTTCAGAATAACCAATAACATACAATTTGCTAAATGTTGAGAGAAAACTTTATTGCCCTCCTAATTTTTTTCTAAGTGGCAGAGGGGAATTTGGAAATAACCAAGAGGTTGTTTGGGGAAAGTGAAGTTGTATAAGATGGTCAAAACTTCTTTCTTGGTTTCACAGAGAGGTACCTTGGGTATTTACAAAATATGTTTATAGCAGGTTATTTTTACTGCATGATAAAATTTTTGTATTTTCTTACTTTTGCAGATGACCTATTTTTCTTGAATTTCTCAGAAAGGGTGGTATGCTAATCTGAGAAGAGATGCCAAGATGAAATTAAATGAGCAAGGATTTAATTAGCAGATTCATCTGTGAGGGAAAATGGGGCAGGAGCTGGTAAGGTTGGGAGAACCATCAGAGGGTAAAACAAGTCTGCCCTGAGTGACCACAGAGGGAAGGAAGGTTGGGTCTAAGTTTCTTAGGCTGCCATGCTGTCTAAGGAAGTTTTGGCAAGGACATTGGGGAAATCTTTGAGCCAAAGATGCCTGTTAAAGGAGTACCATGTCTCCCAGGAATAGGACTGCTTTAGTATCTCTACCATGCCCAGTCACTATGCAGGAGCAGCTTGTGAAAGCACGGGCTGGGTACAAACATGGTGGGGGATTTCAGATTGTGGCCACTGACTATTGGTGAATTGTACTCCTTGTAGTTGAAGTCTGCAAGGAGCATCTCATGGCAGTCAAAAATGGTGATTTCATTAGGATACAGATTAGCTGTCATAAGAGATCCCAAAATACTGTGGCTTAAGCAAGAGAGAATTTTATTTATTTCTCAAACTGGAAACTCAGGCTGAATATTAGGGATCTGGGTTCCTTCTATCTTCCTGCTCTGCCATTGTAGGGTTGTTACCTTTATTCACATATGGGTGGTGGTCCAAGATAGCTCACCACCATGTCTGCCTTCTAGCCCACTGAATAAAAGAGAGAGAGAGAGAGAGAGAGAGAGAGGAAGGGAGGCTATTGCCTTTCCCTTGAAGGGCATGAGCTGGTAGTTGGGCACCTCATTTCTCCTCATATTTTATTTGCTAAAACTCATACTAATTTGTATTAGTTTCCTGCGGCTGCTGTAACAAACTACCATAAATTCAGTGGCTTAAAGCAACAGAAGTTTATTCGTTCACAGTTCTCTTTTTTAGTGACTGAACTCAAGGTGTCAGCAAGGCTGTGCTCCCTCTGGCGACTGTGGAAGGGAACCCCCTCTTTGCCTCTTCCAGCTTCTGGTATCTATTGCATTCTGCATCACTCCAGTCTCTACATTGGTGGTCACATTGCCTTCTCCTCTGCTGTATGTAATTTTCCTCTGCTTCCTTCTTATAAGGGCATTTGCGGTTGCAGTTAATGCCTCCCTGGATAATCCAGAATAATTTTCCCATCTCAAGATCCTTAACTCAATCACACCTGCAAAGCCCCTGTTACCTTGTAAGGTGACAATCTCAGTTTCTAAGGATTAAGACCTGGCTATCTTTGGAGGTTGATACATCTTGGCTGTATTTCATCTTGAATTATAGTTCTCATAATCCCCACGTATCATGGGAGGGACACAGTGGGAGGTAATTTAATCATGGGGGTAGTTACTCTTATGCTGTTCTCATGATAGTGAGTGAGTTCTCATGAGATCTGACAGTTTAGTTTTATAAGGGGCTTTTCCTCCTTTTGCTCAGCACTTCTCCTTCCTGCCACCATGTGAAGAAGGACATGTTTGCCTCCCCTTCTGCCATGATCGTAAGTTTCCTGAGGCTTCCACAGGCATGCAGAACTGTGAGTCAGTTAAACCGTTTTCCTTTATAAATTACCCAGGCTCGGGTACGTCTTTATTAGCAGCATGAGAGCAGACTAATACAGAGGTCATAATTCTGCCTACCACATCAGTCATTTGGCCACACTTAGCTACATGTGAGCTTGGGAATAATAGTCTTTTGCTGGGCAGCTATGCATCTATCACAGGTTAGGGGATTCTTTCACTAAAGATAGAGGAGGAGAATAAATATTGGGTTTCAATTTTCTTTCTCAGAAGTTTCTTAAAGGTATTGTCATTTGAATCTTAGAGTAAAAAGCTTCACATCATCAACTCCGAGTTCTGCATTTCATTGAGTACTTTGAGATCCAAGAGATGTTGGAGTGAAAGTAAATTGCTTTTGCCTGCCCATCATTTATTATTAATTCCCCACTTTTTCTTGTAACATTACTCTGATTTTCCTTCAGGCAAACACCCCCTCCCAAATTGTAGTTCATATAATATGTGGTGCATGTACCTGAAACCTGGCCAATTTGCATTTTGCATTGGTTCAAATTTGAGTCTGAGATCTAAAGGGGTTTTCCAAAGACCATGGGTCTTTTATGGGAACTATTGGGAATGGGGTGCTCTCTTTCCACTGGGATAGCTAAACTGATAGACATAAACTGGAAGTGCTAGTAACTATCTTCCCATGGGATCTGAAAAGGCTGCCTGAAAGTGAAGCCAATCTACAGAAAAAGAGGAGCTGAGGAATAGGGGTAAGAGGGAACACATTCTTCATTTAGGCCTAGATCTAGCCACACCTGAACCAAATATACCCCCATGTTTGTATGTGAGCTGGTAAATGGCTCTGCCCTACCATTGCTTTCACTTGTTCTTTTGGCAATTGGATTGGATTCTGAAACTTGTAACCAAGTGGCCCATCTACTGAAAAGTCAAATGATGTGCTAATGGAAATATGTCAAGTTTTAAGCAAAATCAAGGCTAGAATTCATGTCTTCTTTTAAACTACTCTCTTTTGCCTTTCCTTCATTTCACGTAATGACTGTTGACCAGTTTCTTTTTATTGCACTTTTGATTTTTAAAGACGGCTCGAGTTTTTATGTGGTTTCCTCTCATCTAGCCTACAAGTTTCAATAGTTTACAAAAAAAAAAAAAAATTGTTGACAAATAGAAGTTGTGACAACATTGAATACCCTAGTTTAGTTTGGGAAACAAGAAAGGCAAAGAGAGTAATTTTTGAAAACCAACAAGAAGTGAGGAAGAGATCGATGACCTTTTTTTGTTGTTGTTTCCAGCAGATTTATAATGCAATAAAAAATTTGTTCTGCAATCATTTAGCCCATGTGGTCGATATTAAACTTTTTAGTCAAAACCGTTCATGTCTTCAAGAGGCTCTGAAACTTTTTTATTTAAGTTAAGGATGCTGCTAAAATGTTGAACTCAACATTCCCCCTGAAGTTCTTTCAAGACTGTTATTATGAATGTTCAGTTTTAAGAAATTCCAGATGAATTGTACAAACCAAGATGAAAGATGAAGTATAACAGCAGCTGCGCACAAGAATTATGCAGAAGTATGCAAATTGTAACCCCAGTGATGATGGAAATGTTAACCTTATGTTTCAGTAATAATAACTACTCTGATCTAATAGTGAGCCAAGAGGCACAAAGGGCATTCGGAGCTAAGAATTAGTAAGTAAAGAAGGCTTTTCCCTCCTGCATGACATCGGGTTATTTGTCTGAAATACCTTATTGTTCAGTGCAATTTGCCACAGAAATATTCACAATGACATGTTCATGGCATAGGTACTTGTCATTAAATGTAAACCTGTGTTACAGAATTTTGAGCCCTGAGCTCCCATAAAACAGAGTACTGATTTATTTTTATAGATGCTGAATCCTTGAACTTAATAAACCTTCTGACAGTGTTAGCATTCAGTGGCACTTATAGGTCAATCCTTTCTATGTTAAGAGGGGAAAAAGGAAAAGCTAAGGAGTTCAAGAAAATGGCAAAGAGAAGGTTCTAGAGTTGGGAAAGTGCTAAAACATACTGGAAATAATAATTGCTGTCACTAATCGAGTATGCACTGTGTGCCAAGCACACTAAAGTTCTTTATAGTTATAATATCATTAGGACCTCAGAATAGCCTTATGGATTGGAGAAAAATGGAGGCCTCCCTAAGGTTTCAAGGCTGGAAAGAGATGGGACAACATCTGTTCAGGTTAATATCATAGCTCTTAAATGTTCTGATACAGTGTTGGTACCCTCAGATGTCATCCTGTAACACTCATTATGCCAGAAGCCAGGATATTGTGTTTTCCTCTTGTGTAACTCAAGTTTGTCAGGTGGACTTTGGAGTACCTTCCTGTTTTCAAGTCTTTCTGTTTTGATTTCTTTTAGGTATTGAAAATCAATGTTTATTTTGTAAACAATTAAATACATTATTTTATGAAAATAAAACAGAACACTGCAAGTATGTCTTGAGTTTGCTTTGTCTACCATCTCTACCTTGTTCCCTCACTTCCTTTTTGCTGGAACTCTATCCTCACCAGCCCCCAAGATTCATCTTGGTCATGCTTGGCACCTATTTCTTAGGCTGGGAAAGTCTAGAGAAGCTCTCCAGGAGGACTCTAACTAGATCCTGTCTTTCTCAGAGCCCCTTAGCTGTGTGTTCTACAATCTTCACTATGCTGCTTTCATGTCATGATCTGACAATTTCCAGCTCCTGCCATCATGCTGACTTCCAGCCAGTAGGGAATGAGAACAAAGGAAGAAGAGGGTGCATTCATTTTCTTTGAAGATGCAAACTAAAGGATACATGTATGACTTCTGGTCACATCTCTACCACCCAAATCAAAATTACTTGATTGTATCCCTTGTGTGTTAGTGTAGAGTTATGATGGATAGTGCTAATAGTTTCCCAGTATCCATTCTTCCTTTACCTTTTCAATAATGGATTCTCCAAATTTTAGCTAGACAGATAAATGGCTTCCAGGTGACAGTCTCCATTCTCCAGCCTTCCT
Organism: Mandrillus leucophaeus; assembly: GCF_000951045.1. Classification (NCBI taxonomy): domain Eukaryota; kingdom Metazoa; phylum Chordata; class Mammalia; order Primates; family Cercopithecidae; genus Mandrillus; species Mandrillus leucophaeus. The sequence goes on along the minus strand of NW_012102144.1, from coordinate 1,965,952 downwards.
TGCTGCAGTAGTAGAATCTAGCCAGTACCTTTTTCTGGCCTGACAAGTAGGTTTCAAAGCTGACTAGGCAGACTGTGTGGCTGACCACCTTGGAGTTTCTGTAACACATTACTGATTGCAAATTAGATCTCATTCTCAGAAATTTCTGGAACAAACACCTGTGTGACCCTGGCCTCTATGTACACTCAACGTATGGCCACCCTAGCTGCAAGAGAGGCTGAGAAATATTATCCTTAGTTGGAAAGCATATGTTCATCTAACATTTTGGGTGGGTTTTTTTTTAATAGAAAAAAAGATCAGGATGGAAATTGGAGGACAACTTACAATCTCTATTATATTTAATCAAAACATATGCAATGCAGCTGGATCAATACTCCAGGTTGAACTTTATAGCCATAAATATATCTATTGAAAAAGAAAACAGAAAAGTAGTAAGCCCAGAACTCAACTCAATTTAGAAAAAGAAGTTTATTCCCTAAGAAAGTTGAAAGAAGAAACTACTAAAGAGCAAACATTTAACAGAAAACAAACAATAAAGATGGTAAACAAAAACAAAGTCCACTTCTTTGAAAAGGTGAAAAGAATGAAGTGGAGAAGGAGAACAAACATCTGGCAAGACTTAGAAACAAAGACAGAAGGCACAGAAAAAACAGGGGGCATAATTAAATATAAAATAGTGACTTAAAATATTGGAAGGGTGATTATAATTTGATGCTAACAAATCTGAAAACTTATGTAAAGTTGACTCTTTTTCTAGAAAAAAAATTAGGTTACCAATATGACATGAGTGAAGAAAAAGGATTTATGAAGCTGTCAAATAACTT
>NW_012102144.1:1953619-1965078 GCF_000951045.1 Mandrillus leucophaeus | reverse complement strand
GCCTCCCTAAGGTTTCAAGGCTGGAAAGAGATGGGACAACATCTGTTCAGGTTAATATCATAGCTCTTAAATGTTCTGATACAGTGTTGGTACCCTCAGATGTCATCCTGTAACACTCATTATGCCAGAAGCCAGGATATTGTGTTTTCCTCTTATGTAACTCAAGTTTGTCAGGTGGACTTTGGAGTACCTTCCTGTTTTCAAGTCTTTCTGTTTTGATTTCTTTTAGGTATTGAAAATCAATGTTTATTTTGTAAACAATTAAATACATTATTTTATGAAAATAAAACAGAACACTGCAAGTATGTCTTGAGTTTGCTTTGTCTACCATCTCTACCTTGTTCCCTCACTTCCTTTTTGCTGGAACTCTATCCTCACCAGCCCCCAAGATTCATCTTGGTCATGCTTGGCACCTATTTCTTAGGCTGGGAAAGTCTAGAGAAGCTCTCCAGGAGGACTCTAACTAGATCCTGTCTTTCTCAGAGCCCCTTAGCTGTGTGTTCTACAATCTTCACTATGCTGCTTTCATGTCATGATCTGACAATTTCCAGCTCCTGCCATCATGCTGACTTCCAGCCAGTAGGGAATGAGAACAAAGGAAGAAGAGGGTGCATTCATTTTCTTTGAAGATGCAAACTAAAGGATACATGTATGACTTCTGGTCACATCTCTACCACCCAAATCAAAATTACTTGATTGTATCCCTTGTGTGTTAGTGTAGAGTTATGATGGATAGTGCTAATAGTTTCCCAGTATCCATTCTTCCTTTACCTTTTCAATAATGGATTCTCCAAATTTTAGCTAGACAGATAAATGGCTTCCAGGTGACAGTCTCCATTCTCCAGCCTTCCTTGCTGCAGTAGTAGAATCTAGCCAGTACCTTTTTCTGGCCTGACAAGTAGGTTTCAAAGCTGACTAGGCAGACTGTGTGGCTGACCACCTTGGAGTTTCTGTAACACATTACTGATTGCAAATTAGATCTCATTCTCAGAAATTTCTGGAACAAACACCTGTGTGACCCTGGCCTCTATGTACACTCAACGTATGGCCACCCTAGCTGCAAGAGAGGCTGAGAAATATTATCCTTAGTTGGAAAGCATATGTTCATCTAACATTTTGGGTGGGTTTTTTTTTAATAGAAAAAAAGATCAGGATGGAAATTGGAGGACAACTTACAATCTCTATTATATTTAATCAAAACATATGCAATGCAGCTGGATCAATACTCCAGGTTGAACTTTATAGCCATAAATATATCTATTGAAAAAGAAAACAGAAAAGTAGTAAGCCCAGAACTCAACTCAATTTAGAAAAAGAAGTTTATTCCCTAAGAAAGTTGAAAGAAGAAACTACTAAAGAGCAAACATTTAACAGAAAACAAACAATAAAGATGGTAAACAAAAACAAAGTCCACTTCTTTGAAAAGGTGAAAAGAATGAAGTGGAGAAGGAGAACAAACATCTGGCAAGACTTAGAAACAAAGACAGAAGGCACAGAAAAAACAGGGGGCATAATTAAATATAAAATAGTGACTTAAAATATTGGAAGGGTGATTATAATTTGATGCTAACAAATCTGAAAACTTATGTAAAGTTGACTCTTTTTCTAGAAAAAAAATTAGGTTACCAATATGACATGAGTGAAGAAAAAGGATTTATGAAGCTGTCAAATAACTTGATTTAGGAGTCAAACATCTATCCAGCCTCACTTCTAACTACACCCAGACCCCTGCAACTCATGGCCCAGACCATTTTTAAGTTGAGTTTTATCACACAATCAAAAGAATAGGTAACGTTTAGCTTCTACAGATTGTTTGACTCTACAAAAGAAAAACCTCCCCAATTCTGGTTTTGAGAAAACAATATTCTTGGTTACTATAGTTGATGCTGTGGCAAATTGCCTAGAGCTACCCTTTACAAACAGGGCATACATTCCCCCAGCTTCTGGGAATGGTGGCTGCTGGCCATGCATAGCTGAGTCTCTTTCCAGGAACTGCCTTTTGCTGGAAGGACCTGCCTTGTCCAAAATTACATTCTTTCCCCGGGGAGAACCAACTTCCAATTATTGGTAGATGCAATGGCATAAGGGCCTGGCCACCTGGAATCAATTTAAGATAACTTTGAAAGACCATCCTGGTTCTATCACTGAGGCTTCCACTGCACCTACATCACAGTTTATAACTCTACCCACTGCCCTTGCCCTGATAGGGACTGATACTGAGCTTAACTTCCCGAATAAACTTCCTGAACTTACATGTCTGCCCCAGGGTCTGCTTCCTGGGAAACATGACTGAAGATAATAACAAAACTGGGCAAGGATAACAGAAGAAAGGATAGTTATGGGCTGGTTTAACAAATACATTGTGATGAAGTTGGTTTTTTTTTCAGGACTCTAGACAATGTAACATTTGAAATCTGGTAATGGACTTCAACAGCAAAAAAAAGAGAAAGACTGGGTGTTTGTCTCACTAGCAGAAAAAAATTATTATAATTCAGCTTCAATTAATCAGAATTTTAAAAAATTCTTACCTGCATCTTATGAGAAAAGCCTTGCAAATTCTAATCTAGGGGCATCCTTCACTAAACCTCACCAGCACTCCTCTAAACTGTAAAGGTTATGAATAACAAGGAAAGTCTGAAAAACCCATGGCTGAGAAGAGCCTAAGGAGACATGATGAGAAATCTAATGTGGGATCCTGAAGAGGATCCTGGAACAGAAAAAGGACCTTGGCAAAAACTAAGGAAGTCTAAGTGAACTGTGGATCATAGTTAATCACAATGTATCAGCATTGATTCACTAATGGTAACAAATATTTCATGCTAGTGTAACATGGTAATAATAGGGGACTTTGGCTGTAGGCTATGAGAGAACTCTCTGTACAAGCTTTTCAACTTTTTTTTTTTTTTTTTTTTTTTTGGTAAATTTGAAATGTCCTAACAAAATCTATTTTAAAAAAAAAGACTGAAGGGAATTATATCAATATTAGTGGCTGCTTTTTTCTGGCTTGTTTTGAAGATAAGATAATGCTTATAGGGCCGTGCACAGTCGCTCATGCCTGTAATCTCAGCACTTTGGGAGGTTGAGATGGGTGCATCACCTGAGGTCATGAGACCGAGACCAGCCTGACCAACATGGTGAAACCCCCATCTCTACTCAAAACACAAAAATTAGCTGGGCATGGTGGCAGGCACCTATAATCCCAGCAACTCGGGAGGCTGAGGCAGGAGAATTGCTTCAACCCGGTAGGTGGAGGTTGCAGTGAGCTGAGATCCCACCACTGCACTCCAGCATGGGTGACAGAGTGAGACTCCCCTTCAAAAAAAAAAAAAAGAAAGAAAAAAAATAGGATAATGCTTATGAAGTGCTTAGCACAGAACCTGGCATATAGTGAGCATTCAATAAACCTATTAATATGTCCTGTTATTGATTACATCTTCTTTATACTTTTCTATGTTAAAATTTTTATCATAAACAAATATTGCATCAGAAACTTCTTTTTCAAAGAAGAGCGACTCCTAGGTCACTACCTAATATGCTCTGAAGCGAGAGTGAGGGAACTCAATGGCACGTGGAACTGCTCATTGAAATCTCACTTTGCCCCTCAATTCTAGAAGCCAGTCTCTTCGCAAATGATAATGGGAGGATTTCCTGTTACGTTAAGTGATCCCAGAAAGTCTAGCCTTTCTTGAAATAATTCTCTATTTGAAGGATCTTGGAGGAATTCATTCTTCCTATGGGTCTGTGTGGAGGTTGATTTTACCCCTAAGGCTAGTACCAAGAAGGACCACTCCTCCTACAAGTGTTGACCTGTGGACAAGGCTGGTTGCCACCATCTTCATGACATCATGCACTAAGTCCTCTGAGGCTGGAGGGTACGGGGTGCTGGGGGCTTCAGAAGAAAAGAATGACTGGAATGGCAACGATGAAAGTATGCTAGGAAATGATAAAGTGATAAATAAAGGAAATTCCAGGAAGCCCTATGGATCCATTTGAGGCTGAATGTGAGAAGGGAACTAAAGTTGCAACATATAGGTCAGGCTGCAGCACTCTGGGGCTTGGTAGACAGGACTGGTGAAAGCAGGTGTGAGCACGGCCCACACTTAAGAAAAAACATGGCAGTTAGGGCCAAATGGGAAGGAAAGAATCATGGGAGATCACTTATTAAATATATTTTTTGTATCTTTTGATAAGCAGACTTATTTACCAATGTCTAGTGGATAATGCCATGCGGCAAGTGGAAACAAAGCCAAGAAAACAGTCAATCCAAGCCAGAAATCCATTGTATACTGCCACATGTTAGGACCACTACGGTCTCACAGCACTGAAAATAGCAAAACAGTACCACAGGCCCAGCTCCCAATTCCTGGAGAACTTCTACTCATCACCCTGGAATGACTTAGTGAGGAGCATAAGTCCAAGCTAACCTTTAAAAAAGCAACATAAACAAAATATTCTTTTGTCAATTAAGGTAGTCATCTCTACCTCTTCTACTTTCTCTTCTATTATTTTATCCTTTTTTTCTGCTATTAAACTGTAACTGTCGTTTGAAAGTTTGTGTACAAGTCCTCAGATGTCTGTACTTTATTAATATTGTTTAAATTTTTAATAAAGGAACTGAATGATGTGATGGAACTTGCACTAGAAAAAATAAACTTTCTTAGTCAATAAAAAATGTATCGCTAACATTATAGTTAATGGTTAAACATTAGAAGCATTCCTTTTAAGGAAAATATAAACATATATTGCCCTTGGATATTATCCACATTTAATATTAACTGGACATTCTAGTCAACCGAATAAGACAAGAAAAATAAAATATATCAAAAGTAAAATGGAAGATACAAAGATATTTATTCTCATATGATTTTTAACTTTGCAAATCCAAGAGAATCTGCAAACTAGCAGTAGTTAGAGAGTTCAGTAAATTTTTTGGATAGAGGATCAATATACAAAAACAATAGTGTTCTTGCTTTAACCAATTAGAACACTTAGTAATACCCCATTTAAAAATCTATACAGTCCTTTGGAGCAAACCCAAGAAAAGATATGAACGATCTTTTAAAAAAGAATTCTAAAAGTGTTGAAAGATATAAGACAATCCTAAGTGAGAAATCACATTATGAAATAACAAGACTCAAGATCATACCCATATCAATCCTCCTCAAATTGATCTATAAATTCAATGTAATACAAATTCAAGATCTGTTTAATAAAAGGGATTGTTAAGTTCCTGTACTTAATAAGGCTGTACCACTTTTACCTCACCTCTTCTTAAAAATCAGCATGGGATGCTCTTTTTTTTTTTTTTTTTTTAAAGGTACAGATAGATTGATACTAAAAAGTAGCCTCTTGTTCTCTTGCTGCCATTGTAATTGTTTCCAAATAACATACAAATATTTAGAAATGATTGTTTCTCAGATCCCCAAATTCATTGTAATTCTCTAGCTGTGTTGAGAAGATTGACTTCAAAGAGAAGAAAAGTAATAGTTTAAAAAATGCGACTATAATTTTTTAAAAATAAAAATGTCTTTTTGGATCTATGAGAGAATTCTGCCATAAAAATAATAAGTAGCATTTAGAAAACACTTTCTATGTGTCAGGGAGTGTGCTAAAAGCCTCATGTAGATTTTCTCATTTAGACTTCAAACTAATGTGTCATTATTAATTAGTCTCAATTTATTGGTGAGAAAAGGGAAACTTGGAAAAATTAGGGAACTAGCAAGGTCACCTAGCACATAACCAACTTGAAGAACAAAGAGTCTAAAAAACAGAGCTGGGTTTTTAAATAGAAAGTGCCACAACCTCTTAAGCATAATTCCCCATATATTGCTTGTGTTAGGAAACAAGATAAGTTGGGGATTAAGAGACTTATATCCTCATCCAAGCTGGATAGCAGTAGCAGTATACTCAGAGGGTTAGTTCTGAGTCCGTCTGTTGATGCACAAAAAAATGTATTAAGTGCCTAATATTCATAGGACACTAATAGAAGTACTGGAAGAACATATAGTCCCTACCCTTTAGGAATGGACAGACTTTTAAGGGAGGGAAGGGAGTGTAGTAGAGACTATTGTTTCTCCGGAGCAACATCTATCTAAGTCTTACAGCCTCACTTGTGGCTTTCTTCATGCACAAAATCTCATGTGAGTATCTTATTCTGAATGGTTAATACTTCCTCCTCTTGGCAGTGACAGAACTGAAAATCCCCCCAGACATTTCCCATTAAATATATTAAGCATTCAAGACAAATGCATTGGTAATCCTGCTCAAGGTACATAATTATTACATGGGAATTATTTATGAAGCATGATGTCAGCAGATACAGTTTTGAGTTAGAACTGAGTATGAAAATCTTCAGGTTAGAACACAGTGTTGTGTTATTTAGTGCCTTCCATTTTTAGAGGAGAGTGAAAAATGTAGTTATTTAGACTTTTGAAAATGTTGATGTTTTTAAAAATGACTGTGACTATGAATTTTATTCTAGAATTACCCTTTGATATCCAAAAAAGAAACACACATTTGGGTTACTTACTTATCTGTAGACATAGCAAATTATATGATTTCTTCACCCTAGTTAAGTCAATCCTAGTCATGGTACACATCATGCATTTGTAGGGTGGCTTCTCTCAAGTACCTATAATGAGGTTAGCTCATCCTCTGGGCCAAAACTGTTTTATGAACTTCCTCTGAACAAAGTGTTATTTTGCCAAGTCAGTCACAGGCCACTGCTTGGTTGTGTCTCAGGTCAGGAGGTGGCACATTCTTTTATGACCAGGCATAAGGTCATATTCTCATGTCACAGATGCCATATATCATATTCTAGATCAGTGGCCCTCACCCTGGAGTGATTTTTCCCTCCAGCGTACACTGGGTAATGTCTGGCAACATTTTTAGTTGTTACAATGGGGGTGGAGGTGGGGAGTGCTCCCAGCATCTAGTGGGTGGAGGCCAGGGGTGCTGCTAAACATCCTACAGTGCATGGGACAAGCCCCCACAGCAAACACTTATCTGGCCCAAAATGTCAGTAGTGCTGAAGTCAAGAAACACTGCTCTGGAAGGAGAGCATGGCATAGTCAGTTAACATTTATTTTTCCTCTGTTAGTATGTACATGGAATACTAAGAATATGTAATACATTTGAATTTAGGATTCAAGCTACATTGCCCAATGTACTACATAACTTGAACCTATGGCAGGGCAGATTAGATATGTGAGAAAGGCTTTCCTAATCGATTTAACCTGTCCATGATCTTTGGTCATGGCATGGAGGCCAACCATAGAATGAGCCCTTCATTTTTCAGAGGGCAGGATTTTCCTAGAGCCTCACTCTTCTCCTTTCCCACTGCAGCTCTGTCCATTCAACACAGATCCTAAGGATTGTGTTCAACTTAGGATTGAACACAGTCCTAAGTGTGTTGTTCAACAGATTTGTTCGACAGAATTTTATGTGATGATGAAAACATTTTCTGTGTGTCCTTTCCAGTATAGTAGCTATTAGCTACAAGCAGGTATGACATACTTGAAATGTGGCTGGTATGCCCGTGAAATGGATTTTTAAATTTTATTTAATTGTAGTCCATTTAAATGTCAATGTAAAGAGCCACACATGCTACTGGCTACCATATTGGACAGTGCAGGTTTGACCTCTTCACACCTCTCTAGGTCAAACTTTCCTTGGAGATGAAGTCAGGCATAGATTGTCATCATTGTCAACTTCCTCCCATTTTGTTTCTGAACCTTTGGAGAGGGATATTTGGGCCCTGAGAGGGAAGGTGGACAAAGAGGTTCCCATGTGACCCAGCCTCCAAAGAAATATCTGCGGGAAAAAAAAAAAAAATCAGATATTTTGAACTCCCAAAGTTAGACTCTTTGAATTTACAAATCTGTATGATATATAACCTGTCTTCTATGAGTAATTTTGCTAAAAGTTTCTCCCTCTGTCTTAGACTTAAGTGATTATATGAGTACCCTTCCATTACAGTGATGGAACCTGGTTCTTAAAGAAAACACTGGATCTTCCAAGAATAAGAGATTGTTATTCCAACAGAATTAGTGAAGGCATTGTGTTTTTCCTTCCACCTCTTCCGGGAACATTCTTTTAAGTTTGCCTCCCCAACGCCAGCCTCCCTCTCATTTCGCCCCATCACTTTCACCTTTTTCTTCCTTTCTCTCTCTTTCTCTCTTGCTCTTTCTTTGATCACAAATCCTCTACCACTCAGCCCATGATTATTTCTTCTACTTTAAGAAAACCTTCATTAAATACTCTTTGGGATTGCATGTCTATGCCTAACTAACAGAAAAAAATTATTTGTAACTGTGCCATCTCCCCATACAGGGTAAGATACATGGTTGTCTGGAATTGTTAGTTTGGGTCCTCTGAGAAGCAGACACTATGGCAGGATTAGATGTGCAAGCATTTTACTGGGGGAAATGCCTGTGAAGAAAAATGGGGAGGAGCTGGAGGACGCAGAAGGAACCATGGAACTGCACACAGGTCTGACCTTGTGAGAAGAGAGGGAAGGAAGGAAGGCTGTGTAGGAAAAGTCTAGACTATAGTGCTCTTCTGCAAGGCTGAAGAGGGATCCTCCAGCGAAAGCTGCCCATTAGAAGAGCTCTCATATCCCCAAATGAGTCTGTCTGAGTGTCTGCTGTGCCCAGTCACTGGCTAAGACCCACTGGGAAGAATGGCCTCAGGCAAATATGCGGTAGGTGGCTTAGAAGTTATGGCTAGTGATCAATGACATCTGTCTTCCATGAAGTACGGCATCTAAGAGGTACGTGGCCAGCACATCTGGGTTAGTCCTAAGCTGTCCTGGACTTGGAAAAAACAGACAGGGCTGCTTATGCCATGAGCTGCATCCAAGAAGTGTTTCATGACTGATAGGGTAAAATACTTGTCAGTTTAGAGGAAACTTACAGAATATTTTTGGCCATTCTCTTTCCTACATTGTACATTATGAGGTATTTTCAGTTTTTCCCAGTCTCCAGGCTCTTGTTCATGTGTTCCTAAACATACACATTCTTTCTGCCTGAAGTGAGTCTTCTGCAACCATTTCCCCAGACTAGTGGCTTGAAATTTCCACTAACCTCCTCTCCACAGGAGAGTACTTCTGACTCCCCGACTAAAGTAGATGCCCTCACATCTCTCTGGAATTCTTGTAGCCTAAGTTATTTTTCTGTATTTAATATTGTCCTTTTGTCTACTAAATATATCACTCATGAAGCCATAAGCTGTAGCCATCTCATTTACCATTGTATTCCCAGGGCCAGGCATAGAGCTGATTAATATTTCTTGAATGAATAAATATGTTGTGCAAGATGTGCTAAAGTAAAAAAAAAATGATGTATAAGACAGTACTCACTTTCAAAGTTTTTACAATCTAGGATAGATTTCTCAGCAGATGATGGTGCAAAACTACCAAAATTACTGAAATAACTGAATAAAAGGACTTTTCAGAAGACTTAAGGCTTTAATTTCCTAAGTCAAGAATTGTATAGCCAGTAGTTAAAAGTCTACCAAGTTAAAATCTTATCAAGCCCACTTTCTTTAAAAAAAATTTTGTTTTTTATTATACTTTAGTTCTAGGGTATATGTGCACAATGTACAGGTTTGTTGCATATGTATACATGTGCCATGTTGGTGTGCTGCACTCATTAACTCGTCATTTACATTAGGTATTTCTCCTAATGCTGTCCCTGCCCCCTACCCCCATCTGACAGGCCCTGGTATGTGATGTTCCCCACCCTGTGTCCAAGTGTTCCCATTGTTCAATTCCCACCTATGAGTGAGAACATGCGGTGTTTTATTTTCTGTCCTTGAGATAGTTTGCTGAGAATGATGGTTTCCAGCTTCATCCATGTCCCTACAAAGGACATAAACTCATCCTTTTTCATGGCTGCATAGTATTCCATTGTGTATATGTGCCACATTTTCTTAATCCAGTCTATCACTGATGGACATTTGGGTTGATTCCAAGTCTTTGCTATTGTGAATAGTGCCACAATAAACATATGTACACATATGTCTTTACAGTAGCATGATTTATAATCCTTTGGATATATACCCAGTAATGGGATGGCTGGGTCAAATGGTATTTGTAGTTCTAGATCCTTGAGGAATCGCCACACTGTCTTCTGCAATGGTTGAACTAGTTTACAGTCCCACCAACAGTGTAAAAGCATTCCTGTTTCTCCACATCCTCTCCATCACCTGTTGTTTCCTGACTTTTTAATGATTGCCAGAACGGCTTTAACTTTCTAAAATCACATAGACATATTCTCCAAGTCTGTTCTTGGATAGCCAAGGTTTCCTGACCTCAGGGGCATCTCAGTGAGGGCTGCTAGAAAATTATTTCCTGCACACAACTCACCCGAGTTCCTGATTGCCCTGGCCAGAACTTCCAACACTGTGCTGAATAGGAATGGTGAGAGAGGGCATCCCTGTCTTGTGACAGTTTTCAAAGGGAATGCTTCCAGTTTTTGCCCATTCAGTATGATATTGGCTATGGGTTTGTCATAAATAACTCTTATTATTTTGAGATACGTCCCGTCAACACCTAGTTTATTGAGAGTTTTTAGCATGAAGTATTGTTGAATTTTGTCAAATGCCTTTTCTGCATCTATTGAGATAATCATATGGTTTTTGTCTTTGGTTCTGTTTATATGATGGATTACATTTATTGATTTGTGTATGTTGAACCAGCCTTGCATCCCAGGGATGAAGTGAACCTGATCGTGGTGGATAAGCTTTTTGATTTGCTGCTGGATTTGGTTTGCCAGTATTTTATGGAGGATTTTTCATCAATTTTCATCAGGGATATTGGTCTAAAATTCCCCTTTTTTTTGTTGTGTCTCTGCCAGGCTTTGGTATCAGGATGATGATGGCCTCATAAAATCAGTTAGGGAGGATTCCCTCTTTTTCTATTGATTAGAATAGTTTTAGAAGATATAGTACCATCTCCTTTTTGTACCTCTGGTAGAATTTGGCTGTGAATCTATCTGGTCCTGGACTTTCCTTGGTTGGTAGGCTATTAATTACTGCCTCAATTTTAGAGCCCATTATTGGTCTATTCAGGGATTCAACTTCTTCCTGGTTTAGTCTTGGGAGGGTGTATGTGTCCAGGAATTTATCCATTTCTTCTAGATTTTCTAGGTTTATTTGCATAGAGGTGTTTATAGTATTCTCTGATGGTAGTTTGTATTTCTGTGGGATTGGTGGTGATATCCCCTTTATCATTTTTATTGTGTCTATATGATTCTTCTCTCTTTTCTTCTTTATTAGTCTTGCTGGCAGTCTATCTATTTTGTTGATCTTTTCAAAAAAACCAGCTCTTGGATTCATTGATTTTTTGAAGGGTTTTTTGTTTCTCCATCTCCTTCAGTTTTGCTCTGATCTTAGACATTTCTTGCCTTCTGCTAGCTTTTGAATGTGTTTGCTCTTGCTTCTCTAGTTCTTTTAATTGT
>NW_012102144.1:1952805-1953569 GCF_000951045.1 Mandrillus leucophaeus | reverse complement strand
TTTACCATTGTATTCCCAGGGCCAGGCATAGAGCTGATTAATATTTCTTGAATGAATAAATATGTTGTGCAAGATGTGCTAAAGTAAAAAAAAAAATGATGTATAAGACAGTACTCACTTTCAAAGTTTTTACAATCTAGGATAGATTTCTCAGCAGATGATGGTGCAAAACTACCAAAATTACTGAAATAACTGAATAAAAGGACTTTTCAGAAGACTTAAGGCTTTAATTTCCTAAGTCAAGAATTGTATAGCCAGTAGTTAAAAGTCTACCAAGTTAAAATCTTATCAAGCCCACTTTCTTTAAAAAAAATTTTGTTTTTTATTATACTTTAGTTCTAGGGTATATGTGCACAATGTACAGGTTTGTTGCATATGTATACATGTGCCATGTTGGTGTGCTGCACTCATTAACTCGTCATTTACATTAGGTATTTCTCCTAATGCTGTCCCTGCCCCCTACCCCCATCTGACAGGCCCTGGTATGTGATGTTCCCCACCCTGTGTCCAAGTGTTCCCATTGTTCAATTCCCACCTATGAGTGAGAACATGCGGTGTTTTATTTTCTGTCCTTGAGATAGTTTGCTGAGAATGATGGTTTCCAGCTTCATCCATGTCCCTACAAAGGACATAAACTCATCCTTTTTCATGGCTGCATAGTATTCCATTGTGTATATGTGCCACATTTTCTTAATCCAGTCTATCACTGATGGACATTTGGGTTGATTCCAAGTCTTTGCTATTGTGAATAGTGCCACAATAAA
>NW_012102144.1:1922019-1948030 GCF_000951045.1 Mandrillus leucophaeus | reverse complement strand
TCCTTCAGGAGCTCTTGTAAGGCAGGCCTGGTGGCAACAAAATCTCTCAGCATTTGCTTGTCTGTAAAGGATTTTATTTCTCCTTCACTTATGAAGCTTAGTTTGGCTAGATATGAAATTCTGGGTTGAAAATTCTTTTCTTTAAGAATGGTGAATATTGGCCCCCACTCTCTTCTGGCTTGTAGAGTTTCTGCGGAGACATCCACTGTTAGTCTGATGGACTTCCCTTTGTGGGTAACCTGACCTGTCTCTCTGGCTGCCCTCAACAGTTTTTCCTTCATTTCAACCTTGGTGAATCTGATAATTATGTGTCTTGGGGCTGCTCTTCTCGAGGAGTATCTTTGTGACGTTCTCTGTGTTTCCTGAATTTGAAAGTTGACATGTCTTGCTAGGTTGGGGAAGTTCTGGATAATATCCTGAAGAGTGTTTTCCAACTTGGTTCTGTTCTCCCCATCATTTTCAGGTACACCAATCAAACGTAGATTTGGTCTTTTCACATAGTCCCATATTTCTTGGAGGTTTTATTTGTTTCTTTTTGCTCTTTTTTCTCTAAACTTCTCTTCTCACTTCATTTCATTAATTTGATCTTTAGTCACTGATACCCTTTCTTCCACTTGATCAAATCGGCTACTGAAGCTTGTGTATGAGTCATGTAGTTCTTGTGCCATGGTTTTCAGCTCCATCAGGTCCTTTAAGGTCTTCTCTACACTGTTCATTCTAGTTAGCCATTTGTGTAGTCTTTTTTCAAGGATTTTAGCTTCCTTGTGATGGGCTCAAACACCCTCCTTTAGCTCGGAGAAGTTTTTTATTACCAATCTTCTGAAGCCACCTTCTGTCAACTCGTCAAGGTCATTCTCTGTCCAGCTTTGTTCCGTTGCTGGTGAGGAGCTGTGATCCTTTGAAGGAGAAGAGGTGCTCTGGTTTTTAGAATTTTCAGCTTTTCTGCTCTGGTTTCTCCCCATCTTTGTGGTTTTATCTACCTTTGGTCTTGATGATGGTGACCTACAGATGGGGTTTTGGTGTGGATGCCCTTTTCGTTGATGTTGATGTTATTCCTTTCTGTTGTTTGTTAGTTTTCCTTCTAAAAGTCAGGTCCCTCAGCTGCAGGTCTGTTGGAGTTTGCTGGAGGTCCACTCCAGACCCTGTTTGCCTGGGTATCACCAGTGAAGGCTGCAGAACAGCAAATATTGCAGAACAGCAAATGTGGCTGCTTGATCCTTTCTCTGGAAGCTTCATCTCAGAGGGGCACCCAACTGTATGAGGTGTCAGTCAGCCCCTACTAGAAGGTGTCTCCCAGTTAGGCTACTCGGGGGTCAGGGACCCACTTGAGTTGGCCGTCTGTCTGTTCTCAGAGCTCAAACACCATTCAAGCCCATTTTCATAATAGATAAAACTGATATTAATAAATGCTTTATCTGCATATAAATGAATATTCCTAGGAGGAGAGTTTTATTTATTTTAAATTTTCATTTTTTCAATAATTTAAGCTTATTTTAGATTTGTGGGTACATGTATAGGTTTGTCACATGGGTCTGTTGCATGATGCTGAGGTTTGGGATATGAATGATCTCATCACACAGGTAATGAGCATAGTACTATACTCATAGTACTATGCCAAATTGTTAGTTTTTCCACTGTTACCTATCTCTAGTAGTCTGCAGTGTCTACTGTTGACATCTTTATGTCCATGAGTACCCAGTGTTCAGCTCCCACTTATAAATCAGAACATGCAGTATTTGGTTTTTTTTCCTGCATTAATTCACTTGAGATAATTATCTCCAGTTGCATCCATGTTCTGCAAAGGACATGATTTCCTTTTTTTTTATGGCTGCATACTACTCCATGGTATATATGTAGCACATTTTCTTTATCCAGTCAACTGTTAAAGGGTACCTGGGTTGATTCCCTATCTTTGCTATTGTGAATAGTGCTGCGATGAACATAAGTGTATGTGTCTTTTTGGTAGACTGATTTATTTTCTTTTGAATATATACCTAGTAATGGGATTGCTGGGTCAAATGGTAGTTCTGTTTTAAGTTCTTTGAGAAATCTAGAAAGATAATTTTAGATGGCATTAAGGAAAGTGACAGTGATAATTGCATTATGTCAATGATACCTTCTTGACCACTGAATCTGGCCCTGTCCCAAGCCAACCAATTCTCTTTTTCTTTTTAAGATGGTTTAAGATATTCTGTTACAACCAAGTAGTGTGCTGAATGAAACACAATAGAAAGAGTTTGAATTATTTAGGAGTACACATTTTTTTTTAGTATAGCATTGACAGCAGATATTAACATGTAAGTAATGAATGTACTAAGAATCATGGCATAAATAATAATCCTTTATAGCTTCATAACTCCATCGTTTATAGAATGCTTTCACATAGTCTGTTCACAGTTGCTATATAAGATGGGCAGTGATTGTCAGTCTCAACTGAAGACACAGCTTCATCCAGAAACTTATTCAAAGTCAATGAAAGTAATGTGAACAGTCATTATCAAAACCCAGCTCATCTTCCTCCTAACACTTCCATTAGTTCCTAATGACCTTTTGCTAGAGATTTCATGAATCAATGGTTCTAGGTTGCTATGAACATCTAACAAAAGATACAAGTAAATAATATGTATTAAGAATAATTAAATTGTGTATGTCTATGTTTCAGTGTAAGGTGAACAATACAAAAAACTTATCTGATAATCTAGACAACATTCATGTACAGCTGCCATTTTTTAAAAACCTGGCAAAAACTTCCAAAAGAAAATATTATTAGTCCTTTTAAAGAAGTGCTTAACTAGCAGTATTTAGCTTTGATCTCATGATCCAAAGTAAACTCAACAACTTTTCTCAAAGAACCAAGACTTTTAAATTAAATCATTGGCTTCCAAAATCTTGGCTGAGAAATCTGACATGGTAAACTATCTTCTGCTCCATTTATCTAATGTGAAGAGATGAAGGTCCAGGATGAAACCTGGCAGGATTTGAACCCAAAGTTCCGGGAAGTCTAAATGAGCCCAAGATTATGTTTGGCGGAGAATCGTTCCCCCTGGCAGGGAAAACACACAGCTTTAAGCCTGTTGATACTGACAAAGCTTTTTAAGATAAGGGATTAAAATACTCCCTAAAAGCAGAAACTCTTGGTGTCTGCCTTAATGCAACAGGTAGATAATTCCAAAACACTTCTGAAAAAGGTCTTTGTTTGGGATACTCTCCCTGGAAAGGAACAAGGAGCTTATTTATCTGTGACCGAAAAAGAAAAGAAAAGGGCAAGCAAGCAACTTCTTTCCTTCTTTAATAAGAGTGAGGTCCAGGGAGAGAGACAATCTCACACTACTCTGAGAAACAGTTAAAAGCAGGCAATTTTCTCCTCCCTCAGGCTCTGTGGTTAGGTGGTTAGAGTCTGAACCAAGGAGAAAAACTAGCAGCTTCTGTTCACAGCTTAGATAATCACTTCCTGTTTGTCCTTAGGCAGATTGCCTCATCAGTTTCAGGAGGCTTGATTAAGAGTGTCTCAATTTACCCATCTAAAATAATAGCTGTTTCATCACGGATATTGTGGGGTTTAATTAAAGCCTGTGAAGGGTACTGAGATCCTCAGATAAGACTCTCTGTGTAAACACTAAATAATGTATGTCTGCCTATACACAGGTATAAGCTAGGCCTGCAAAATTGAATTTATCTGACAAAATATTTTTTCATCCCATCAACATGCCTCACACTAGTTTTGTTGCCCCAGACTTAGAACAAAAATTCCTTCAGGCCAGTATTCTCCAAGAATTGCCAAATGCTTAGATAAGGTGCCTTGGTAAAGCTTAAGTGTCCTGGCCAACTTTAGGTTACCTGCCTTCTTACAATGTTTTTCAAACCTCAGGTATTTGTTTCACAATTTCATAGATTTTACTATTTCTGCTTACCACCTGTACCATTGTTTAATATTTTCCAAATGGGATACTTATTTGCCTTAAAATGCCTTAAAAAGTTTACTTAGGGCAAAAATTTCACATGACTATTGTTCACAGAAAACGAGTGTTTTCCAATAGCAAAGACATAGAATCAACCAAATGTCCATCAGTGGTAGACTGTATAAAGAAATTGTGGTACATGTACAACACGGATTACTATGCAACCATATAAAAAGAACAAGATCATGTCCTTTGCAGGAACAAAAATGGAGCTGGAGGTCACTATTATTAGCAAACTAACGCATGAACAGAAAACCAAATACCACATGTTCTCACTTATAAGTGGGAGCTAAATGATTAGAACGCATGGACACAAAGAGAGGAACAACAGATATTGGGGCCAACTTGAGAGTAGAGGGTGGGAGGAAGGAGAAGATCAGAAAAAATAACTATTAAGTACTAGGCTTAGTACCCAGGTGACAAAATAATCTGTAAAACAAACCCCTGTGACAGAAGTTTACCTATTTAACAAACCTACACATGTACCCCTGAATCTAAAATAAAAGTTAACGAAAAGAAAACAAGTGTTTTCTAATATACATTAAGTACATACCTATTCAAAATTTTAAAAGTTTATTCATGTTACTTAAAAATTATCTTGCATATCAATAGTTTATGCATATCATATTTTGATGAAGTAAAAAGTAAAAATCATTCAAAATTGTGTATAATCTCCAGATGATTTATACTTTATATATATAATACATTTTGATGCTATTCTTTTTGGCAGCTTTATCAATGAGCTATTGCAGTTTAACAAACTATAGAGGCTTAGAATAATAATCATTTATTATTCTTTAAGGGTCTGTGGGTTGGCTGGGCAATTCTGCTGTTCTGAGCCAGGTTTGACTGATCTTGGCTGGCCTTGGTCATGTGTCTGTGATCAGCTGGCAGACTGGCTGAGGCTGGCTGGTTTAGGATGGCCTCAGTCACATACCTGGTGATTGTCCAGCTCTTGTCTTAGGGCAATGCAGTGACTGGATCACACGTCATTCGTTTTTCAATAGACTATGCTAGATGTTCCCAGATACGATTTAGGGTTCTAAAAGAAAGCAGAAGTTGCAAGGCCTCTGGAGGACTAGGTTTGGAAGGAGAACCACCTAGCCTCTCCTACATTTTACTGGCTAAACAAAATTACAGTGCCAATTCAGAGTGGTTATGGTGGGGTCCAAAACTCATTAGGGTTCCATATTCCTCCTAGTTTTCCACCAAGCCATCCCTAGGCTGCGGTCCTCATCCTCATGGTCCAAGTAGCTGCTGGAGTTCAAGCCATTACATGCTGAGTTTGACCTGCAGGAGGCTGAGGGAGGCTGGATAATGGTCCCTCAAGGCCTCCATGTCCTAAGTTTTACAACCTGTGAATGTTATCTTACATGGCAAAAGGGGTTTTGCAGATGTGATTAAATTAAGGATCTTCAAATTGAAAGTTTATCCTCAATTACACAGGCAAGCATAATGCAACTACAAGTGTCCTTGTAAGAGGGAGGGAGAGGGAGAATTGATTGTAGCAGAGACAGTAGACAACATGATGAGCAAAGTAAGATACGACACTGTTGGCTTTGAAAATGGAGAAAGGAGACAAGTAATGCAGCTCTAGAAACTGGAAAACGCAAGGAAATGAATTCCTCTCTAGAGTCTCCAAAGGGAGAATGTCCTGCTGACACTTTGATTTCAGCCCAGCGAAACTAATTTTGGACTTCTGGACTCTAGAACTGTAAAATAATAAATCTATGTTGTTTTAAACCACCAAGTTTGTGGTGATTTGTTGTAGCAGCCACAGGAAACTAAAGCAGAGGCTCACTAGATGTTCCATATAATACTTCCACTTTAACTCATTGGTCAAAATTTGGTTACATGGCTACATATAGCTATATAGCTGCAAGGGTGCCTGGGAAAGGTTTTTTTTTTTTTTTTTTTTTTTTTTTTTTTTTTTTTTTTTTTTTCTGGATGCCATTAGTGCCTACTAAAGAAGAAGTGAATGATGTTGGAAAACAACTCATCATGTCTGCCACAGATGGAGAGATAGTACTCAAAGTAAATTCAATATATACTGAACATTTAACAAATGTCAGGTATGTTCTGGGTTCTGGTTATATACAGGTGAACAATACAGGCAAAATTCCTGCTCTCATGTAGTTCATATTCTAGAGAGGGAAGACAGAAAATGAACAAAGCTATAAATATATAATGTAAAATGGTGATGTATGCTAATAAAGAAATAAAGCAGGGGCTGAGTATAGAGTTGGGAGATTCATGACTATTTTGGAAAGGATTTTACAAAAGAATATGAGAAGCATCCTGTCATAAGATAATAGGGTGTAGCAGGCCAGGTGGTCAACTGGATAGAAACTGCTGTACCTAAAGGTATTTGAAATCAAACTTAGAATCTGCTTCCAAAATGACAATGTGAGGAGCTCTGTGACTCTTGGCCCAGTGGAACAACTATAATTGATAAAAATTATTTTTAAAATAATTTCTCTGAAAATTATTATAATGGCATACAACAGATGATAAAATAGTTATTTTTAATAATCAACTAAATCTTATTAAGAACAGTGAGCATCTGTAGCATTTGAGTCATGACACACTCTCTCCCTATCCTCCCTCCCCTGCCCCACAGTTCAATGTGGCAAAAACTCCATTCCAAACAGATGTGGCCAAGAAGATAGGGTGCCCTCCTCTCTAAGCTCGAAGTCAAGGGGGTGTAGAATCTTCCCTGGAGAGGCAGGTTTTAGCATTTCTGATTCTCCTATGCTCTGTCTTACGGAGGCTAAATTCCAGGCAAATGTGAATGAGAGGTTGGGGGATTCCCTTTCTCTACTCAGACCCCAATCACAGGGCAGAGGCTCTACTCAGTTACAGCAAGCTGCGAATACTATAGCTCAGATGACACTCACCCCAGATCTCTCATAGGTAGAGGTTTTATGCCAGCTGCCAGCAGAGGCTAGTCCAGAAGACCAGAGGCTGCTTCCCTTACTCAGTGTCCTTCTCATAAAGCAGGAGTGTCTCTTCAAGAGAAATGAGCCACCGTTCCCAACCCCAGCTCCACAGAATAGGTACAGATGTTTTGCCAAAGGGGGTAGGCATAAGAACAGAGTTCTGAAGTCTTCCTCGTAGGAACTGACTTTATTTGGAAGAAAGTGTGGGAAAGAAAGTTCAAGCCTAAGGGTGATCTCAAAACCTTGGAGATTTTTAGTGGTAAGGAGGCTGGTTGCAACATGAGAGCAACAAACTAAACCATAGAGCAACAAGTTTATTGAAGAGAACCAGGGAAAAAGCTAAGAAGAGACTTACTTGGGTCAGAACAAACCTCAAAGACTGGATTTAAAGCCTACCCTTGCAAAGGGGCCTGAATTTATTTGCATCAGACTATGGGGCACTTTATGCTCTAGGACATTGCCAAGAAATAATAGAGCAGTAAATCAGCAATTAGTGGAGCCTAACAGCTGGGTGTGATACCAACAGAAGCAGACAGCTTAACAGAAAGTTCAGAAAAAGAGACAGTAAAAGAGAGCCCTACTAAAAACACTGTCATCCCTGTTTAACTGTGGGCATGCCCAAGCTTCTTAGTAAAGAGCAACAAAGTTGACAAGCCTCTGGCAAGTCTGATGAAGAAAAAAAAGAGACAGACAGAAGACACTGATGGCTAAATTAAAGATCGGAGGAGCGGTTATTACCACTAACTTCACAGAATAAAAATGATTACAGACGTATATTATGAACAATGGTATGTCAGCAATTTAGGTAACCCAGATGAAATAGACAAATTCCTAGAAATATACAAAGTACCAAAACTAGTCAAGAAGAGATAGGAGAGCTGATTAGATCCACAAAACACAAAGAGATTGAGTTCAGGAGTAACAAAGTTCCCACAAAAAAAAGTCCAGAACCAGATGAATTCACTGGTGAATTTTACCAAAACTTAAAACATTGATATCAATTTTTCACCAAATTCTCCCAAAATATAGACGAGAAAGGAACATTTCCCAGATCAGTCTATGAGGGTAGTATTACTCTGATACTAAAATCTGACAAAGACATCACAAGAAAACTACAGACCAATACTTCTTACGAATATAGACACAAAATATTCAACCAAATACTAGCAAACTGAATTCAGTAATATATAAAAGGGGTTATATTCCATAACAATGTGAGATTTATCCCAGGAATGCAAGTTTGGATTGACATCTAAAAATCAATTAATATAATATACTATATCAGTAGAATCAAGAACAAAAAACATATAAGCAATTTGATAGATTTAGAAAAAGTATTTGACAAAATTCCAAATCCCTTCATGACAAAAGCAATAAGAATAGAAGGATATTTCCTCAACCTGACTAAGGGCATGTATAAAAACTCCACAACAATTTATTTATTTATTTATTTATTTATTTATTTATTTATTTAGACAGAGAATCTTACTCTGTTGCCCATGCTGGAGTGCAATGGTGTGATCTCAGTTCACTGCAACCTCTGCCCCCCAGGTTCAAGCAATTCTCCTGTGTCAGCCACTCAAGTAGCTGGGATTACAGGCATGCACCACCGTGCCTGGCTATTTTTTCTATTTTTAGTAGAGATGGAGTTTCATCATGTTGGCCAGGCTGGTCTCAAACTCCTGACCTCAAGTGATCTGCCCGCCTTGGCCTCCAAAAGTGCTGGGATTATAGGCGTGAGCCACCGTGCCCAGCTGCTAACAATATATTTAAAAGTAAAACATGGGAAGCTTGCCCCGTAAGATCAGAAACAAGACAAGAATATCCACTTATGCTATCTCAACCTTATACTTGAGGTTCTAGTCAGGGATATTAGGCAAGAAAAAGAAATAAAAGACGTTCAAATTAAAAAGAAAAAGTGAAACTACTTGTATTAGCAGATAACATGATCTTGTATATAGAAAACTCTAAAGAAACTATTAAAACTAATAAATGAGTTCAGCAAGCTTGCAAGACACAGATCAATATGCAAAAATCAACTGTATCCGCACACTGTAGCAGTGAATAAACTGAAAATGACATTAACAGATTAAGTCCATTTACAATAGCATCAAAAGAGTAAAATATTAAGAAATAAATTTGTGAAAGAAGGACAAAACTTATACTCTGAAAAGCTATAAAACACTGTTGAAAGAAATTACAGATAACCTAAATAAATGGAAAGTGATCCCATGTTCATGGATTGAATTACTTAATATTGTTAAGATGTCATTACTCCCCAAAATGATTCATAGATTCAATGCAATGCTTTTCAAGATCCAAAGTAGATTTTTTTTTTGCAGACATTGACAAGGTGATCCTAATGTTTATATAAAAATTCATGGGATTCAGAATAGCTAAAACAAGCTAGAAAAAAATGAGAAAAGTGTTAGTGTACTCACATCAATTTTAAAACTTGTTACAATACCAGTAATCAAGACAGTCTGGTACTGGCATAGGGATAAACATATAGATGAGTGGAGTTGAAATGAGAGTCTGGCAATAACCCCCGACATTTATAGTCAACCGATTTTCTACAAAGGCAT
This sequence comes from Mandrillus leucophaeus, assembly GCF_000951045.1. Classification (NCBI taxonomy): domain Eukaryota; kingdom Metazoa; phylum Chordata; class Mammalia; order Primates; family Cercopithecidae; genus Mandrillus; species Mandrillus leucophaeus. The sequence goes on along the minus strand of NW_012102144.1, from coordinate 1,938,547 downwards.
CAGAAGAATTAAATGGTAGTAAGAAGGATCTTTTCAACAAATGATATTGGGAAACTTGATGTCTGCCTGCAAAAAGAATTAAGTTAGCCCTTTCCTTCACATCTGACACAAAAAATAACTCAAAATAGGTCACGGATCTAAAGGTAAGAGTTAAAACTATAAAACTCTTAGAATAAAATAATCTTTGTAACTTTGCTAAGCAATGGATTCTTAGGTGTGACACCAAAAGCACAAGCAACAACAACAAAATAAATAACTTGGACTTAATCATGATTAAAAGCTGTTTCACTTAAAGGACACCATTAAGCAAGTAAAAAGACAACCCACAAAATGGGAGACAATATTTGCAAGTCATATCTCTGATAAGTGACTTGTGCCTAGATCATATACAGAGTTCTTACAACTCAACAATAAAATGACAACCCAATTAAACAATGGGTAAAGATGTGAATAGACATTTCTCTAAAAAAGATGTACAAATTGTCAATAAGCACATGCAAGGATGCTCAACATTATTAGTTATCAGAAAATGCAAATGAAAATTATAAAGAGCTATCAGTTAACACCCATTAAGATGGGTATAATAAAAATTACAAATAATAATGTGTTGATGATGATGTGGAGAAATCAGGATTCGCATACACTACTAAAGGGACTTTAATATTTTGAAGCTGCTTTGAAAAGTAGTCTGGCTGTATCTCAAAAGTTTAAACTTAGAGTTACTATATGATCTAACAATTCCACTCCGAGATGTATACCCAAGAGTAATGCAAACATATTCACACAAAAAGTTGTATACATATAAATGTTTATAGCAGCATCATTCATAATGGCCAAAAAGTGGGGGAGAAACATCCAACAATTGAAGAAAGGGCAAATAAAATGTGGTATATCCATATGATGGAATATTATTAGGCCATTAAAAATGATAACATGTTACAGCATAGATAAACCTTGAAAACATGCTGTTAAATGAAAGAAACCAGTCAAAAATGCCCACACATTATAAGATTTCATTTATGGAAAATATCCAGATAGGCAAATATATAGAGACAGAAATTAGATTAGTCATTTCCTAGGCCTGTGGGATTTAGTTAAGGTAGATGGGGAGTGACTATTCACTGGCACAGAGTTTCTTTTGGGGGTGATTAAAAGGTTCTAAAATGGACTGTAGTGATGGTTACACAACCTTGTACATATACTAAAAACCATTGAGTTTTACACTTTGTAAAAGGGTGAATTGTATCATATGTGAATTACATGTAAGTTTATATATATAAGAGAATATGCTAGCCAAAATAAAACTAAATGAACTACAATAACAAAAAACACATCTGGTGTTATATTCAGCCCATGCATAACCAAATTGTGGTACCTAAGATAGAGTCTTTATAGGATCCCCTTCAACTTCAGGATGTTCATTTTATGGCAGAAAATCATGACCTAGGAATAAGAAGAATTAATATTTGGTACACAAGATGAAGAAGAGATTATATTTATTCAGCTGACTAGCCTTAAAAGAAAACAAGGAATAAAAGCTATGCATAATTGACCAAGCAGAGGAAAAGAAAGTTGGCTTCTAATCCCAAACTTAAAACAACATGGTCTGAAGACTAAAATTTTCTCCATGGCTGAGAACACCTGACCTTATGAACCGAGAGGCAGGAAGGGGTTTCTCGGGAAGAGCAAGCAGTTCTGTGTTGATCAGGTGTTCTCGACGATGGAGAAAATTTTAGTCTTCAGACGGTGTTGTGTTAAGTTTGGGATTAGAAGCCAACTCGGTTTAGAAATAGGAGTCCTGGCTAGGCGCAGTGGCTCACACCTGTAATCCCAGCACTTTGGGAGGCCAAGGTGGGTGGATCATGAGGTCAGGAGTTCAAGACCAACCTGGCCAACATGGTGAAATGCCGTTTCTACTAAAAATACAAAAATACAAAAAAATCAGCTGGGCGTGGTGGTGGGTGCTTGTAATCCCAGCTACTCAGGAGGCTGAGGCAGAGAATTGCTTGAACCCGGGAGGCAGAGGTTGCAGTGAGCCGAGATCATGCCACTGCACTCTAGCCTGGGTGACAGAGTGAGACCCCATCTCAAAAAAAAAAAAAAAAGAAATAGGAGCCATTGGTTCAAATTCAGGTACTGCCAACCATTATTATAAACTTGGACTTACCATCCCCAGGCCTCATTTTCCTTGTCTATAAAAGAAGGCAATCATTGCTATTCTGAAAACTTGTTGGGAGGATTAAATAAATATGGTTATTAAGTGCCTGACATATTAATTTCCACCTAATTCACTAGCATGGATCCAAATCTACCATCCTGTTCTATATTGTCATTTCTCTCTTTTAAAAAATTCACTATGTATGGTCTTTCTATATTCTAGGGGAAGCCTAATTAGTTATCAGCATAAGAGTATGTGATTTAGAAAATAGTGTTATTTCATCTAAGGGAGAAAGAAGAATTCTCTATCACCACCACTACTACTACCAAATAGCACCAACCTGCTGGATTTCTTTCTTTTCTTTCTTTTTTTTTTTTTTTTTTTTTTTTTTTTTTTTTTTTGAGATGGAGTTTTACTCTGTCACCCAGGCTGGAATGCAGCAGTGCAATCTTGGCTCACTGCAACCTCTGCCTCCCAGGTTCAAGCGATTCTCCTACCTCAGCCTCCCGAGTAGCTGGGATTACAGGTGCCCACCATCACGCTTGGCTAATTTTGGTAGTTTTAGTAGAGATGGGGTTTCAACCTGTTGGCAAGACTGGTCTCAAACTCCTGACCTCAGGTGATCCACCTGCCTCAGTCTCCCAAAGTGCTGGGATTACAGGCGTGAGCCACCGCACCTCTGGATTTCAAAATAAATTGGGATAAAGGACAGAAAATGATTTCCCTGAGCAAAATAAAACTCAGCTTTGAACCTGTAAGTTTCCTAAAGAATAATCTGGTATAAAATCCTGTGCATGCAACCAAATGCTGCAAAGGAGAAGTACAAGGTGTTGCTGGAGAATATGGAGCAGGATGACCTAACTTTCCCACTGGGGTCTTAAAGGAGCTGTATCACCATTTCTGCTTCCCCACCGCTCCCCACCGAATGGTTTGAAGCTGGCCTTTTTGAAGCTGGTCTTTTAAACAATCATTTGCTGTCTTTAAAAAGTTTTAAATGGCTGTCTCAGTAAAAGTGAAATCAATATTCTTTCAGCCCTGGCTTTTAGCAGATAATGTCTCCCCATAAATCATGAGCATAATGACACTGGAATAATTCATCATCTCATTACATTTACAGATGATGCGCCACATTGTTCTGAGGCGAAGGTTATCTTCCCTGCCTGGGACTCCATCCAGAAACAAATAAAAGACCAAGGAACCTGATTATTTCATGGTCCGTTTATAGAAGTTGTTGTGGATCAGTTTTCCGTCTGTCAGCTACTTTTTCTTTACAGTCCTTCTGTGAACTCACTGCAGGGATATATCCTTCTAGCTCAAGACTTTCAATAACCTTTAAAACTTTATTGTTGAAGAGGCACTTGTCTAGGATGAAGATGTTCCGTGGGCTTCTTTTTATATCAGTGCCAGATCTAAGGTCATTAGTGAAACAGTCAAGGATTTATTGAGCAGCTACTATTTGTCAGGTTATGGCACTGGATGCTGACATGTTCTGTTCTCATTGAATGTACCATCACGGGGGAAGATGATCAAGAACTCTTTACAAATAATTATACCATCATTGCTAGTGGTAAGTACTGGGGAAGGGAGACAAAGGGTGCTATTAATAAAAGAACCTCCTAATTGAACTGGTGGGGCATGAATTATAGAAGGCAGCTCTAAAGTGATACTTAAGGTAAGAACTAAACATCAGGTATATCATATCTGTGGACTCAATACTTGATGAAGGACTGGATGAATGAACAAAAGCAACAACAGAGAAGCAAGGGAATGGAAAAATAGTTCAGATAATGGCTCTTAATGTTAAGGACTGATTCTTTACCCAGTCAAAAAGAGCTGAATTGGTAACTGTCAATTAAGATTTGTGTAGACCTGTGGCATTATCCCTTTAGTACAAAACCTTACTATTTATACAGACTGCTGAAGTCCTGGTTTGGGTAAGCGCTTCAGAAGTAAACAGACTTGAGTGTAAATTTCAGTTACCATATTTGGTTAATTCCATTGAAGCTTTTAGTGATAATTTCTGAATCTCAACTTCTTCAACTGTATAATAGGGATAATAAGACCTCTTAAGGTTGCTGTGAAGATTAAAAGAGAATATGTGTACCAATGCAGGAAGATACAGGGATTAAGAAGCTACGCTGGGTTTTCTAGCAAGTTTTGTTTGAATCCCTGCTGGGCCACTACCTAGCCATGTAACCTCAGCAAACAGCTATTGTTTAACATAACATATATGTTCCATAAACTCACTGCATTATGCTAAATTGGGCAGTACAAAGCACAAGGCTTATGAGGAAAATGGGGCTCAGGGCACAGCACAAAACAACTTTTTCAGTGACATGTTAAAAAAAAAGATAGAAACCTAATGTTAAAAGAAAAACTTTAGATAATTAAATTTAGTAGAGTTTATTTCAGCAAAGAATGATTCATGAATTGGGAAGCCCCCAAAATTTGACTTAAATAATTTTACTAGAGAATGAGTGTTACTTCTTGGTGAACAAGGGATTTGACTTATTGCACAGGAGAGCTTGAGAGAGCTTCATGCAGCAATGTGGGCAGTCAGTATTTACAGACAGAGTAAGGAAGTGAGGTATAACAATAGCTTGATTGGTTACAGTTCAGTAGTTTGCCTTATTTGACATGTTCTAATCATTTGGCAGCCTGTGATTGACTGAAGCTCAGCTGCTATGATTGGCTGAGACTCAGCCATTAGTTACAAGAATATACTTGTAAGTTAGGTTGCATTTTGATACATACAGACTCAAGATATGGAGATAGCTTTAGGCCAAATTTAATTTAACACTAAAGAAACAGTAGACAACTTTACACTTGATAAATAGCTAAAAAACAATAACAAATACAACAATATATAAATGTGGCACTCCACCTGGAAAAAGACCTAGGGTTTGCCTATGGAAGTGGGGTGGAAAGGGTTGCAACTTGCAAGCTACTGTGAAGTGGCAGGAGCTGGTTATCTGGAATCCTAGGGAAAGTTGTAGCACCAGATGAGGATGGTGTGGCTCACAACACGCATCAACCGTGTTGGAGTAAACATGCGTTGTAGCAGAACCAGATGTGCTTATCGTTGCTCTGCCTCAGTTCTCTCATCTGTAAATAAAAATGATCATGGCACCTGCCTTGTAGGGTTGTTCTAATCGTGATTACATTATATAGTTCCAGGTAAAGTGTTTAGCACTGGGCCTGGCATATAGGTTTGGTGTATTTCCCCTGGGCATTTATGATTTCATATTATGTTAAATTTGACTTAAAGAATTTTCCTAGAGGGCTGCGTGTGATGGTTCATACCTGTAATCCCAGCACTTCAGGAGGCTGAGGCAGGCGGATTACTTGAGGTCAGGAGTTTGAGACCAGCCTGGCCAACATGGTGAAACCTGTCTCTGCTAAAAATACAAAATTTAGTTGGATGTGGCGGCAGGTGCCTGTAGTTGCAGCTACTCAGAAGGCTGAGGCAGGAGAGAATCTCTTGAACCCAGGAGGTGGAGGTTGCAGTGAGCTGAGATCGCGCCACTGTACTCCAGCCTGAGTGACAGGCTCTGTCTCAAAAAAATTTTTTTCTTTTTACTAGAGGATAAGTGTTACTTCTTGGTGAGCAAGGAATTCAACTTGTTGCGCAGAGCCTGACAAAGGCTCACAAACCTACACAGTCATGATACCTATGCAGGGTCTCCTACTCCTTTTTCTCAAACGGGCCTGACAGGGGAGGCTGAAGACCATTTCTTCCTGAGAAGGAGGCAGGAAGAAGAAATGGCAGCCATGGCTCCCTAGACTCAAGGAAGAGACGAGGACCATAGGTAAGTGTTTCCAGTCCACCAAGAGAGCAGTCCTGTATTAGCCATCGCCTCTGTTCTAGCTGTTCCTGTGCATGGTGCTGGAGTTAAGTCATATAACCTCCCATTAGCTGTAATCCACTTCTTGGTGACTCTCCAAACTGAACCTGAATTCCAGAGGTTTCCCTATCAGTTATCACAGTTGGCCCAGCCTGCCCTGAAACCCAGAGAGGTAATTTCATCTTTCATCTGTCCTCCTTCCTGAGTGTCTGCAGACAACTGGCTAAGAACAGATATGAGGGGGCCAGGGCATGACTCACATGGTTTGTTTGGCTGAGCTAGAGAACAAAGGAGACCGGCTTGCGTGAGGAACATGAGAGTTGTTTGCAGGACACTCCTGAGGCATCAGTGCAGGCGTCTGTGTGAGCTTCCCTGGTGTGGTTTGCTTCCAGCTAAATCTCCTACAAGCTCCTGAGTCATATACTCCTGAGTCTGTATGTTTCTTCTCCATGGGTGTCTACTCCCACCTGTGTGCTTGGAGGGTACAGTGCTGCCTCCTCCTTAGCCTCCATCCCTGGAATGCCTTCTGTTATAGGAGAGATCCCACTCTCCTTCTAAGAGTGACCTTAAGCCCTGCACCTCCATTGCCACCTTCTATTGTCACTCCTGGCTCTGAATTCATCCCTTATGCCCTTACCAATATCCCCTTGACACTTCATCCTATATGTCTCTGGGACCCCAAGTTCTTTGATCATTGTCTTTTATTGTACCCCCACCTCCTATCACTCAACTAAGAATAGAAGGGTGGTGCGGTTAAGAGCATAGGCTTTGGGGAGGCAGACAAATCTAGGCAGGAATTCTGCCTCTTCTGCTTATAAGGGGAAAGATAGTTCACTTCTCTAAGAATTAGCTTTCTTATCTGCAAAATGGGAATAGTAGTGCCTGCCTCCTTGGGGTTTCTGAGGATTAAATAAGTAATGTCTGTGAAATTCACAGAAAGCACCTGACAGATTAAATACTCTATTAATGTAGCTGTTGTTATTATTAAGATGCTTAACTTCTTATGAACAGTGGCAGTGGCATTGCAGAGCTAAATCCACACAGTAGGAAATTTACAACTATTTATCCAATGAATGAATTATCACTCATCATTAATGTTGAGTGTTCAGTTCATATATTTTTATATGAATGATGCATTCATTCCATACATTTTTAACAGACCATACCTATATTTGTCTTTTATTTTTTATTTTTTAATTTCAATAAATTTATGGGGTACAAGTACAATTTTGTTACTTGCACAGATTGGGTAGTGGTGAAATCAACACTTTTATAAAGGGTATCCATCACTCAAATAACTTACATTGTATTCATTAAATAATTTTTCATCATCCACTCCCTCACCCTTCTGAGTCTCCATTGCCTATCATTCCACATTCTACATCTATGTGTACACATTATATATGTATGTACACACATATGCATACATATACATGCATATATATTGGTGTGAGCAACACCAATAGGCACTCTGAATGAGAATGGGTGTAAATTTGTACAGTGAGAATTACATCTAGGTGGAGAAATGACTTGGAAGCTTGAGTTACAGTCTGGATTGCTCCACATTTACATTTTCATATATCCTAGAAGTATGAAACCCATTTCCTCAAACTTTAAGCTTTATTAACTCAACCTTGGTCCACAAGTGCCTCCATAGAACTGTGTAGATAGAAAATACTAAAAAGACTTCTTTCAAGGACTTTTCTGTTGATTTGGGAGAATAAGGCATGTTCATACGGCTTTTAAATATCAGTATGGGTTAGCAGATAATTAGTTGTTGATATGAACCCTAGAAATAATCAACGTAATGGGAATTCAGAAGTAGGAGAGTTCTGGTCCAGCTAGCAGGCGAAAGGCAGGCCATGTTGAAGGTGAGAGACTATATGAGCTCTATAAAGGATAAAGGGTGTATCTGGGAAGAAAGTGAGACTAGGGCATCCCTTGTGGGGACCACAGCACAAATTCTGTGGGAAAGCATTGGAGAGTGTTGACTTGATATTTCCATCAGACATTGGTTCTCAAAGGGAATATGACTATCAGAAGGCTTTTCAGAAATCTTTGGGAATGATTTAGGTTGTCACAACTGGGGAGACACTACTGTCATTTAATGAGTCGAGTCTGGAAGTTGCAGACATCCTACAATATGTGAAGTAGACATAGAAATGGTAAATTTTCCTGAGTCCTGGATAACTTTCAGATGTCCTGCTGGACATTTATGTGGTTGAAAACCTGCATATATTTATTTTATGTATAACCGAGGCTACATGATTGATAGAGATAGATATAGATAGATAATGCTTTAGTATTATTACATTTTCCAGGACTGCAACTACAGAGGATAGGTTATAGTTGACTACCTTCAGAGTTTTACCAAGCATTGTTCACCATTTCAGAATATCATATCACCAATCAACAATGATGGCATCACTCATGGAAATTTCACTGTAACAGTTGGTTTGAGTTTGTAGCTGTCAGACTCACGGTAATTCTATGCAAGTATATATGATTGTCCTTAGTTCTTATTTCAAACTGTCAAATGGAAAGTGAAAGAATGAACAATATTCTGTGAATATTCTAACTTTTTAAAAATCCACAATGATTTTATATAAATGGATGCACAGATCAGTATGTCTTCTAGTGTAATCATGCCTGAGCACTTATATTTTAAAATATGTTATTTTATTATAAGTTAATTTTCTCTATTTCTCCTCTATCTCGTAGTGAAGTCATTATGTTAATATTTTTGAAACTGTTGGTTGTGTTGTCAAATATTCATAATAGAAAGGAGATGTAGGGCTTGATAAGCAATAAAAACTCCTGGATTAAGAAATCAGATCTGAGAATTACAAGGACATATTTGCTTAAATTCACTGTAGTGGGGGCTGGGATGGGCATGGAGTGGGGTCAACCTTTGTTTAGCTTTACATCTTTCTCCATAGTGCCAAGGTAACTGGTTTGCTCAAATACATCAATTTTTAGTGATTTATTTTAGCAAGAGGTAGATACACCTTTATACTTTTTCCATATTTAAATTATTTATATCTGATATGGATGTTTATGGAATAATGGATATGGCCAAGGAAATGGCTGTTGTATGGCTTCTTTATCAGCGTCTTCAGTGCATCAAAATGCTTTCCTTCTATTTAAATACCATAGCTGCAGAAGGGTCTCCACTGAGAAGGATTATCTGAATAAGCCATTTTTGTGATAAGAACACACCCCAACAGCCTTTCCCCCTGTTCAGCTTATGTAGTTAAGCTCTACAGAGAAGTTTCTCTTTTTTCTTTTTACAAACTAAGCAATGCTTTTCCCCTGACAGATGGCTGAGGCTTTCCAGAACTCCATGCTTCTCCAGAAACTATCCCTCAGGCAAGTCTTAGGTCCACTTAAACCAAACTTTGGCAAGAGGGAGAAATCTCACGTTTCCTCAAAGAGAAAATCAAATGGCAAGGCATGGGAATAAAGTCTCCAGCAGCTGGAGCTAGAAATTGTTCATAATTATGGCAAGAGATTTGGTGTCAGGGTAAATCCTAAGCCTGGTTTCCCAACATTTGAGGATGGCAGGATGTATCACAGGGTCTTGTAAGATTCTACCAGGAGAAAATAAACATGTTGCTTTCACTTATGAAACAAGTATATTTTATATGTCACTTTAATAAACCAGAGAATGAAGTCATAAAATCAATAGTGATCGGTTACAGAAACACGAGCTGCATAGTGCTGGTTAGGTGTTTAATAAAAAGATCATGTAGACCCAGGCTCAAAGATCCCCCAGTCATTGTTTAAGATGGGTTTCCATGTTGAGGGCTAAATAACCAGGAAACAGCAAATGTAGTGCTCATTTCATGTTGAGATTGCAGCCAGATGCCATCGTTACTGTTCTTGGGCCTGACATACCCATTAAGGAGAGGTTGTTTAGACCCCAAATGGTATGCTAAATAAATAAAGCTTATTGGTGGTGAGGATGCAGTTTTGATTGCTCTGAAAATTAGACATTTTCACTGAGAAAATGCTTTTTGTAATGTGATACACTCAATAATTTTGATCTAAGAATCATTTCAGGATGGTTGCCTGCTGCTGAGTACACCAAATGTGCTGACATTGGTTTGGGTTTTGGTTTTCTAGGAAGTTGTTTTGGCATCAGGTAGACATTGGCTAAAACTGTCAACTGGGCAATATTCAACAGCATGGTCATGTTTAAGAGCTTGGGCTTTGCAGGCTAATAGATTTGGGTTTAAAACCCCAGACTCTACTCATGAGCTAGGGGTCTTCTGGGAAGTTACTATAAAAGCAACAACAATAACAACATTGTATTATGAACAATTTTAAACATAGACAAAATTAGAGAAAATAACTCAGTGATCCCCTGTGTACCCATCACTAGCTTCAAAAATTGTCAATATTTGGAGCAAGTTATCTAACCATGTTTTCATCAGTAAAATGGAATTCATAATAATTCTCACATTCAAGAGTTCATGTAGTGATTATAAAAGCAATAGTATATCTATATGACCTTTAAGCACAGAGGCTGGAGTATAATAAGTGCTCTCAAAAGTTTATTCCATTTTGAACTAGGAATACCTTTGGTTTAAAGACACAGCAACCTATGCTGCTGTCTCTTATACACATCTGAATGAAAAGTAGAATCTTTGTGGTTTTACTGGCCTTTAGAATTTCACAAAGAATATACCCCCTTAGCATAAAATGATCAGATCTTATATTTAAAAAATAACCCCCCACATAGTACAGGGATCTGATGCTGAGCTAGCCAAGGCTGTGTCTCAGCAAAAATTCCAAATGACCCATGAAAGGCAAAAATTTCCTTAAAGAAGATGATACTGTCCTCAAAAAAAAAAAAAAAAAATCATTGCAATAAAACAAAAAGTTTGTGGCTAGAAAATCTTACCCCAATGAAGGAATATCCTTTCTGCTCAGGTCTGCAGGCTACCAGTGCTATAGATGACCTCAGAGTGAATAGCAGTTCTGCCATCTGCCATTCCCTTTTGGCTGTTCTCAGAGGCCCCTATGGCAGTGAGGGAGAGCATTCTTTTGGTGCGAGAAATAGTTACTGATCTTGGGTTAGACTGAGAAAGTTTTGCTGAGCTTCAGGATCCAGAGTGAGTAATTTACAGAAAGCGCTCAAGGGTCTATTAGACGGGGTTCCCCTGCCAGGAGAGGTGTTGGGGAAGACTAGTTTTCTAGGACGAAAACTGAGCTGCTTTGCCGAGCACACCAAAAAAGGGGGTGCTGGGGGGGAGAAATGTAGTTTTAACCTTGATTTGTAGCAATTATTATGACCTTCAAAGAGTCATTTGTTAGGGCAAATAAGGATATAGAATTTTAAAAATCCACAAATTGGGTTATACTTATTTTGGAGCCAAAGCAAGTTAATTTTAAAATGGGATCAGCACTATAGAATAAATACTTTTAGGTCTTATCCTGCCATTTATACTGGTGTGACCTTAATCTATCCTATCTTCAGTTTCCTTGTCTCAAAAATGGAGATTATAATAGTCTCCCTACGCTGAGGTTTTTGCCAGGGAGAAAAAGATAACATAGGTAAATACATGTGCATTGCTTTTAAATACTAGGTAAAGACTCATATCATCATCATCACAATCATCATCATGGTCATCATTAGTATTACTATTTTGGTGAGTTGATCAATGATGCTACTGGATGGAGAACTTTTTCTGAATGGCATTTCTCTTGCTGTTGGCTTGGACATAGGCAGGTAAACTCAATGTGGAAATTTTGATGCAGTAATTATTTGTTTTTCTTGTACCAAATTGCAGAGAATCCATACATGTAAGTACTGTCTGCTAACTGATTCCACCACTGGAGCTCCATGGAATCCATACAAAGCACACCTCTTCTCTTCTCCTTGGCATCCAATTTGCTGGCTCTACATCTGCTTTCAACAATGAGTCAAGGCTGTATCTGGCAAGATGGAAGTTCAAAATCAACAACAAAATCTATTTATTTTGGTTTTGATCCTAGCCCTGGGCCTTTTACTAAGTATTCAGAACTGATTTAATGAATGAAAAAATGAATGAATGATATACATTTCCATTGTCTATTCTGCTTCTTTTGCCTAGGGAATTGGGTTAGGCCATGATTTCCTTGTTGTTTTTTTTTTTTCATGTTTGTTTTATCTGCACAACCCTAAATTAAACCGACTAGTTCCATTCATGTATTTCTCTCTTGTTTTATGAGCACCTAATTTCTTATTTTTATTTAAACATAAGTTAAATAGTAAAAACTTTGGAGTATTTAATTTTACTTAATTAAATTTTTTTTTAAAAAATAAACATTTACCTGAAAGGAGTATTGAATTTTGAAAAGCAACTTCAACAAATCCCTTTTTGGATGAGTACAATAATGGTTGAAGAGGGCACAATTCATGATGAATTAATTTGAAAGTATAACAGATTTAAAAGTTTTTTAAAGGGGCTAGTATAGAAAAGCCCAAACAAATTATTCAGGATTTTTGGATGTTATTTAGAGAACACACTTTCTTGTATGATTGTTTCTTATTTTTCTCCTTTGTGGTTGCTTGAGTACCACTATAGTGACTCTGTTACAATGGAATTGTTTAACACAAAGTATGCTAAGCAGTTAATACTTTACAATTATATTTTAAGGTATGTATTGTTATGCTTTTTAAACCATAAATTTAAAAATAAGGCTCAGAGATGTTGAATATCTTATCCAACGTTGCACCAGTGGAAAGTTACAAGTCCAAGGTTTGTGTCCTGATTTAACAGGCTCTGAATTCCAGATTCTAAATTTGCTGTTGAGCAGAAAGTGATTTGCACTAGAAAAGTAAATGGATTTCCTATGTGGGCAGACTTCTCACATAAGTAAAGGACTTGTGAGATCTTTAACTTTACATTGCCTATACATTATACTGGTCTAGTCAGTAAATAGTCCCATGATTGCCCATTCTCCAAAGTTAAGTGACCAGTTAGAGAAATAAGATCAGGACCTGCAGCCTCATATTCTTGAGATCTCCTTTAGTGACAAATCAGAGATGATATCTTTCTTGTTAAGAGAAGGTAAATTTTTGCAACTATTCTGTGTGTTGAAACAAATAAAAATAGATAAATTATAATATTTAGGAAAAATATTCATAGGCCATAATTCAAATTAGAGTTGCAGGAAGAGTAAGTGGGAGGTAAAAAAAAAAAAAAAAAAAAAAGGAGAGTGAACTTCTGATTCATTTGGCAGTGAATAAGGAGGGAAAATAACGTGTTTGGGCTATAACTGGGAAGGAAGGATATTGAAAATAATACTAAGTGAGGGTTGGAGATTAAACACTTTCTTTCCCCAATGTTAATGGTGGCCTACTCCCAACTTCTCCTCTCCCCCTTCACCAAATTACCTCTCACCATGGTTACCTCCACATTCCTAAATCCAACAGACATTCTTTAGTCTTCATCTTAGTTGGCATCCGAGCATCACTGGTACTATTGCCTACTGTATCTTCCCTTTCTCTGATTTCTGGGCACAATTCTCTCTGTTTTTTTCCCTAGTGTTCCTTGTCCTTCTTTGTAGGTTCTTCTTCTTTTGCCCAGCCATTAGTTGTTGGAGGTCCTAGGCCCTCTCTTCTTATTCTGATTTCTCTACCCAGTGATCTCATCCACCCCTGTGGTTTCAAGTTGCATATATACTCAGATGACTCATGGTTTTATCTCCAGTCTTGATCTTGCCCTTAACTCCAGACCCATATATCAACTGTCTACTTACCATCTTTTGAATGCCTTGAAGGTACCTCACATTCAGCATGTCCAAGACTGAGCTCATGATCTTCTTTCCCAGGCCTGGTCCTCTTCCAGGGTCTCTCTCGCTGAACAACACCACTGTTCTGTTTACTTGTGCATGCAGAAGCCAAACAGCTAATCTCTCCCTTAACCCCCTTATTCATCACCAAGTTCTACTGACTTCACTGACTAAATCTCTCTTGAATCCCATCTACCTCTGTCTACCTCCTTGGTCATCACCTTAGGCCACGCCACAATGATGTCTTTTCTGAACACTGCAACTTACCCTTGGACTGATCTACCTGCATCCACCCTGGCCTCTCTACCATCTTGTCTCTACCCTGCATTTTCAAAATGTAAATTGCATCGTGTCACTCCCAAGCTTAGAATCCTTTCATTATTTTTCATTCTTCTTAGGACACAGTCAGAAATCTGCCCCATAACTCACCAGGTGCTACCTAGTCTAGGGGAGTGGTTCTCAAAGTGTAGTCTTAGAATACATCAGCATCACCCAGTAGTGTGCTTTGAAATTCAACATCTTATGTCTCACTTTAGATCTGCTGAGTCAGAAACTCTGGGGAAGGGGTCCAACAGATTGTGTTTTCACAAGCCCTCCAAGTGATTCTGATGTATATACTCAAGTCTGAAAACCACTGCTCTAGGGCCCACCTACCTTTCTGGCTATATACAGCCTCTTGCTTTCACCATTCCAGCCTCTCATAGCTTGCTTTTATTCCCTCATCAAGCATATGTTTCCTCTTACCACAGGGCCTTTGCACAACTCTTCCTTTTTCCTTGAGCACTTCTCCCTCTTCTCCTTCCCTAGTTAATGTCTACTCCTCCCTCAGGTCTCAGCTCAATACAGCTGCCTCGGACCAATTTCTCCTAATGATATATATTGCTCCTTTATAATACTTAAAACAGCTGTGTATTTGTCATTTTTGTGTGGTTATTGATTAACATCTATCTCCCCTACTATACTATAAACACCAAAAGAATTGAGATGGTATGTATTTTTGCTTATTATCTGCACTATTTAGTTCTAGGATAGTAATAGTACACACTCAGATATTTGTTGAATGAATGAATGAATGAACTTTCCCTTATAGTCTCTGCATACTGTTTGAGAGCACAGGCATATTGGAATCCTCATGGGCAGCTCCCAGTCCCCTCATTTTATAAAATGGAGATACCTACCTCATAGACTGTTTGAGGCAATTATATGAGGTAATACATAAACAAAACCTAGCACAGGACTGGGCACACAAGTCCTTCATAAATCTTAGCTCTGATCATTATTATTATTATACTCTATTATTATTATTTCAGTTTCCATACTCTCCCTCAATCGTAATGGTTGAGTGTGGTTGGAACCAAACAGTATAATTCTTGGTAAATATGTACATTTTAAAATTACGAGATGAAAATAAATGGTTGTGCATTTTCTCCATTTTTTAAAAAAATTGTGTATCACCCAATGTATTTGTCCCAGAAAGTTCTTGTTAGCCCTGTCACTGGTTTCTAATGCCATTCATTTATTAATTCAGCAAATAATTAGGGAATACCGTGATGTATTGTGCTGGATTCTAGGGATGCAGTTATGACCAAGATAGGCATGTATCCACATGGAGTTCACAGTCGAGTGGAGAATAAGATATTAATAGTGCAGTGGGGAAATACTTCACCACAGTGCCACTGAAAATGATAAAGAGAAGTACAAGGTCCTATGTGTTTGTGAAACTGGAGGACCAATAGGCAAAGTGGGGATTTTCCACCTTGAGGCCACCTTTAGCTTTCAGATAGAAGCCGCCTGACATAAACCAAACTAACTGGTGTTCATGGCAGCATGTTATGTAAACCAAATAGGTGAAATTGATGCATTTCTCCCAATCTGAATCAAACTGGTCTCAATATGTGTTAATTCGGTGTGTTCCTATGAGCAAGGTTTCCATGAAAACCAGCTAAAAGGGGAACACAGCTGGGAGCAGTGGCTCACACCTTTTATTAGTCCATTTTCATGCTACTGATAAAGACATACCTGAGATTGGGTAATTTATAAAGAAAAATAGGTTTAATGGACTCACAATTACACGTGGCTGGGGAGGCCTCAATCACGGCAGAAGGTGAAAGGCACATCTTACATGGTGGCAGGCAAGAGAGAAGTGAGGCAAAAGGGGTTTCCCCTTATAAAGCCTTCAGATCTTGTGAGACTTACTACCACGTGAACACTATGGGGGAAACTGCCCCCATGAATCAAGTATCTCCCATGGAGTCCCTCCCACAACACATGGGAATTATGGGAGCTACAATTCAAGATGAGATTTGGGTGGGGACACAGCCAAACCATATCATGCCTGTAATCTGAGCACTTTGAGAAGCCAAGGCAAGTGGATTACTTGAGCTCAGGAGTTTAGGCCTGGGAAAGGAGAAACCCTGTCTCTACAAAAAAAATTACAAAAATTAGCTAGGCATGGTGGCACACACCTGCAGTCCCAGCTATTTGGAAGGCTGAGGTGGGAGGATTGTTTGAGCCCAAGAGGTTGAGACTGCAGTGAGCTATGGTTTGTGTTACTGCACTCCAGCCTGGGTGACCAAACGAGACCCTGTCTCAAAAAAAAAAAAAAAAAAAAAAAAGAAAGTGAGGAGCAATATAAAGGAAAAGAAAAATGGGAAGCCTGCATTATTAAGATGCCTCCCAGTTGCTTTCTATGCACACTTAGCATTTGAAAACTATTCCTTTCTAGGCCCTCTGCCTGATTTCC
>NW_012102144.1:1899795-1921969 GCF_000951045.1 Mandrillus leucophaeus | reverse complement strand
AGGCATGGTGGCACACACCTGCAGTCCCAGCTATTTGGAAGGCTGAGGTGGGAGGATTGTTTGAGCCCAAGAGGTTGAGACTGCAGTGAGCTATGATTTGTGCTCCTGAACTCCAGCCTGGCTGACCAAACGAACTCTTGTCTAAAAAAAAAAAAAAAAAAAAAAAAGGGAAGTGGGGAGCAATATAAGGGAAAAGCCAGGTGGGAAGCCTGCATTATTAAGATGCCTCCCAGTTGCTTTCTATGCACACTTAGCATTTGAAAACTATTCCTTTCTAGGCCCTCTGCCTGATTTCCCTTTGGCTGGCTCTGATTTCTTTACCACTCTGAACACCTGGGGCCGAGGCTCTTTTTCATAGTAGTTTGAAAGCAATCCTTTCTCTTTCTTTTTACTCAGTTTGATCCAGGCCTTAATCTTTGAACAGCATCAAATATTCTTTGCCATTTGATAAAGCTGGGGTTGGAGGAATCCGGAGTTTTCAAAAGCAGGTCTTGCGTTACCGTTGGAGATCCAGTGAGTCTTTCAGCAAGACTAACTCTAAATCATCCAGGCTCAATTAGTTTATTTCAAAGAAATACCCAGGTGTTGTTTGACCTTCAAACATATGGGCTGCTGAAGTAAATGAAAGTCTTGCCTGTTCCCATAATGCTGAGGGAACTAGATGGGGCAATTCTTTTTCATATTCTCTGAGTTTTGAGGAGGGATTATTAGGTTTGGGCTAAATGAATCATTTGCTTTAGTAATATACTCAGTAGTGGGCTGCAGTTGCCTTGCTGAGGGTACAACCAGATGTGAGCTGTCACTAAGCACCACTAAAATAGGGAGAGAGAGGTAGAAAAACTGGGCCACTGTAGGTGGAGCTTGAGCTCTGAGACGTGGGGATAACAACCTAGGCTACGGGAGAATCAATAAGGTAGGCGGATCGCTGTGTGCTGTGCGCGGTTGCTTGACAGTGGGGAAGTATTGGTACTACGGAACCAGGGTGGCTTTTTTTTTTTTTTCGCTTTTTTCCAGCACTGCGAGTGGGTGCTATCCTTTAAGACTAAGACTCCTGACTTGGTATGCAAAGATTTTTTTTGGTTTTTGTTCAGACCGTTCTACCCAGAGTTGTTGGGGTTTTGGTATAGCGGCCTATGTTTTTGTACCTTACATGTTTTCTAAGAATTGGAGCTGCGTTAAAAAAAATTGTTCAGTAGCCAAGTGTGTGTTTTTGGAGCTAGAAAGACCTGGTTTCAAATCACAATCCCTCCCGCTTATTAGCTGTTTGACAATAGGAAAGTTGCTTAACTTCTCTGAGGCCCAGTTTTCTCAGGTATAAAATAGCGCTGATAATATTTTAGCATTTCACAAAGTACATTTCAATGAAATTTTAATTTGCATCCAATCAAAATGGGATTTAATGATCAAAAACATCTGGAAAACCCTTTAGACTGTTTTCCTCTATCTCAGATATGATAATGCATATATTCAGATTAAAGTCCCTGGGAACTTGTGCAGGAAATGAAACTGTTTAACCCCAAATGTGAAAATGTAGTTAAGATCAGGAGGCTTTTTCTTTTGTAGAAATGCAAATGATCTCATAGCATGATTGTAAGGGTTAAATAAAAATTTAATATAAATGCTTTTCAGAGCATCTGGGTCATAGTAATCAAAAGTAGTGAGAATTATCAGTGTATAAATATTATTGAGGATTTTTGTCTTCAAAAACAAAACTAAATTTGATACACCTGGGTTTTTACCACAGACATTAACCGTATCAGCATTTGCCAGTTGGAAGTTTACAGAATTCAGCTCTCACTGGTGGCTACTGGAATGGTTGCGATTTATTGAGTGGCTACTATGTGTCAGGGAATCCATTAGGTACCTCAGTAGAGAGTCATCAATATATTTAATAGTCCCAACTACTCGACAAGCTAGATATTATTCTTTCGTTCATAGATGTAGAAATTGAGGCTTAAAGAGAATAAGCGCACTGCCCAAGGCAGTGTAGACACTCAACTGTGGAGGTTGGAAATTAGCTTGATTTTTTCTGACCAAAGCCCTTGACTATTCTCAGCTGGCATTTTACAAACCCTGGAAGATATTCGCAATAAGCCTAATTGAAATCAACCACCTGACCAACGTGAGGCAGCACAGGACTAAATGTGTTGGGAAGGTCACACTTCAGCCACACCAAAAATGTTTCCTTTATGGAATTCAGCTTGTTCACTCATCCCAAAGACTTGCACACATCGTTCCCTTTGCCCAAAGCATTCTCCCTGTGTTGTCTTTCTTGGCTGTCTCTCATTCATTCTTCAGGTCCTGGGACTGATGTACTTCCTCCAGAAAGTCATTCCTAACTCTCCAAGTCACAGGCAATGCCTCTTCCATAGACTCCCTTAATACTCTTCACTTGCCTTGTCACAGCTCTTTCTCACTATCATGCCTTTCACTTGTCCATCTTCCCAACAAACTGTGAGCAGGAACCAGGTCTCTGTCAGCATTGTGTCCCCAGCACATCACACATAGTACTGCATAGACATTTACTGATGAATGAATGGTGTTCATTCAAAACCTCTATGGGAAAATTATTTATACCTTAGATTAATAAGAAATGGGACAATAATTTGTTGAATAAGTATCACCTATTTGGTATGCAAGAGCTTCAAAAACATGATTTAATGGAATTTTTGGCAATAGAATGTTGAAAATCCCTGCATTAAACAATACCTGCTACTAAACTATAAGGAAACCTTTGTACTACGGTGGAGATTGTTGAGAGATGGGGCGTATTTTGGCTGAGTCTATAGAACAGTGCACAGTTTTCCAGGTTCAGAAACTCATTTTCTAACAGGCCTCTGAGTTGGAGGTGGTAGAGGTGTGCAGTGGTGCGATCTCGGCTAACTGCAACCTCTACCCCCCAGGTTCAAGTGATTCTCACGTCTCAACCGCCCAAGTAGCTGGGATTACAGGTGCGTGCCACCACACCTGGCTAATTTTTGTATTTTTAATAAAGACAGGGTTTCACCATGTTGGCCAGGCTGGTCTTGAACTCCTGGCCTCAAGTGATCTGCCCACCTCGGCTTCCCAAAGTGCTGGGATTATGGGCATGAGCCACTGTGACCTGCCTCTCTCTCATTCTTAGAATACATTTTTAAAGTCCTGGTTGTTATTCCCATTACAGTTGAGAAAGCATAGGCTTTGAGAAGTTTTGCAATTTGACAAAGACACACAGCTAGAGTGGTGGAGCAAGCATTCAAATCCAGGTCTGTCTGCCTCCAAAGTCCATTTTGCCCCACTTATGCTGCCCTATCTTCTAAGATATGAGCTTTCTTCTCCATGGGAGTTACACTGACAAAGTAATTAGTACTGGATCTTGGTGAATAAGTTCCCTCTGGAAATTAATCTTTGCAGCAGAAGGGTCCAGTGAGCTTAAAAATCAAGGCAAATATGCTTAAACGTTCTGTATTCTCCTCCTATTTAGGCTATTGTGTCATCTTCCTCAATACCAAAAATATTCTGATGGTGACAACAAGAAATATTTATTAATGTCAGAACACCTATTTCCTTTGTTAATTCTGAATCTGCACTTAGCCTTTGAAATCTAATTCTCCTTAGGTTCTATTTTTTTCCTTGTTGATCGAGAGTACCCAATGTTAGGTTTACTCTAATTTGACATTAGTTATGGTTTTGTATGCAGGGAATCACCCTGGTTTTAAGGGCCTGCCTATCTCAAAGGTTGATGGATTATCTCCTGCAAAGATTTCTATAGATGAATTCTTAGAACCATTTTGATCTTACCTACTTCATGGCATAACTGGAAGGCAAGGGGAATGTGGGAGATTGATTCCTTTGAGCACGTTCTCAAAAAGTGGCATATTTTCAATCTTATATTATGGTAATATCTTGACATGTTAGTTGTTTCGGTTAAAATGAAAAGATGTTAGGGAAGCAACACGAAAGCAAAGGGCAAGCCTGTTCGCTACATAGTGGAAACATCAATGCCAAATAATGAGAAGTTAGAAAAGCTAACCAAAGCCTGTCATCATTTGTGATGCATGCTCCTCACCACAAAGGTCAAAGGCGTCCTTGCTCCCTGCTTATGCCCCCTAGCTTCAGAACCTGACCATGCAGCCCATCTGCCCGTGCAGCTGACTGTGACTGACAGGCACTAATGAGTATCAAGTACTTGGCATGGGGCAGGGCACAGCACTACAGCACTAAGGGAGGAATTTTATTCTGTCCATTTCACTTCTTGAGATGATCTATTCTTATTTGGTTTCTACGTTCTAAAGGTTTAATTGGGGGTTTGAGTCTCCTTTTGATGATTCACAGGCCAATGCCTAAAGGAGTGGGCCCTTCCCAGGCTTCATTCCCATTTAAATGAAGAGACTCATTTTTCTCAGAGTTTCTCAAAGCTTTGTCTGAGGAATCCCTGCCTGAGATTCACCTAGGGTACCCTTTTTTTTTTTTTTTTAATGTCCCCATTTACAATACCTGCATTTTGGAGAGTCAGTTTAGAACTTTAACGAGCTCCTCAAGGATGACTTCTTAGCAGTTCTTCAGCCTTATGACCACTGGCCAGGATTCAGAGAAGGGAGGAGCTGGGAGAGGCCTGGGAGGTCATATAGTCAGTTAATCCCTGTTATTTGACAGATGAGGTAAACCAAGGCACAGAGCAGAACCAAAGTTGTTGACAGAGCTCAGGCAAGACCCGAGTGTGGGCTCTTCAGATCTCTCCCAGGCTCCAAGGCCAAAATCACCTTTCTACACTGTAGTTGACATTTCCTTTACAGCTCTGGAAGCAGAGTATGAATTTGTTCTATAAGCCTATATTTTATAAGGACAAAATGGTAACTTACTGAAGTGCCCATTGCAGTACCATCCGCTTTGGATCTCAAGCAGTAACATCTCAATTAACCTATTCAAAATTGCTTTGTGATCTCTCATTGTCTTCAGAGTAGGGTTCAAGTGGGTAACAGCCCCTCTCTGTGATTGGCACTCCCTTCTCCAAAGCATCTGTCATTCCTCTCCTCTCCTCCACCTACTTCACACTCTACTCTCCAGATAATAACTTTTTTCAGTTTGAGAGAGCCGTATTCATTCCTCTCAAGGGTTCACACATGTATTCTCTCTGCACTGTTTTTCTAGCAAAGCTATTTTGGATGTCAGGTGATATCTTTTCTCCTCTGGAAAGCTTTCTCTGACCTCCCAAGTGCAGGTTACAGACATTCCCAGGAACCTACCTTGCATGCTATGCAGCTCCTTTCAGATGGATTGATACCATGTTGCAATTGTTTTTATGTTTTTCTCCCCAAATATATTTTATGTTCTACGGGACAGGAAGCATGTTTAATTGAAGTGTACCTAGGACACAGTACCTGGCACCTAGAGGCACCTAATAAACTATACACCAAATAAATGGCGGGATTGGTAAATGGTAGAAGGTGATGTGGGTTAGGACAAGCTGGGGTCCATCATGAAAGGTTTTGGTTCTGAGTAGAAGATGCTTGTCTGGACCTAGTCCATGACAATGATCCATCTGAGGCTTCTTCATGAGGGTGTAGGGGGAATATTACCCTGGCAGCAGTGAGGAGCTTGGCTGGGAGTGCAAAGAAGCTAGAAACCACATGAGAATTATGATGTGGCTGCCACAGTCCAGACTCAAGGCCATGACAGTAAGGAGCAGGCCTATGGCTGTAGGAATGATAAAGAAATGAATTCATCCCAGAAATGCTGCTTGTGAAATAAGAGCACTTGATAGAAAAGAGTCAAAGATCATTCCTAGAGGGATCATCCTTTCTTTCACAGGTTTATTAATTTATTCAGCAAACATTGATTGAGGTACAAGGCACTGGTGTATAGCAGAAAATAAAACAGACATGGTCCTTGCCCTCCTGAAAGTAAGATAAATAATAGATAAGTAAACCAAAAGAAGGAGTGCTTAATATAACCAGCAAGGAATCAACTTCATGAATGAAATTCAATAATTCATGTAAAGCATTTGGTACAGTGCTTGCTTGGCATGTAGTAAAAACTCAGTAAATATTATCAGGTTCCTCTCCTCCACCAATCATCTCATGAAAATAAAGGGATCTTCTGTTGTGTCTCATAGCTATTAAATGAATCACAATAATGGCTGCCATATATCAAGTGCCTATTACATACCAAGTTCTATATCATGGACTTTGCATGTACTATCTTCTTACAACAACCTTGTAAGATAGCTACAATTATCCTTTTTCAGATAAGGAATCAGAAGCTAAAATAAGTTAATTTTCAAAAATTTCCAGGGCTAGTAAAGAGAAATCCTTAGGCATGCTCATCTCACAAATTCTATTCCCTTTCCATTGTCAAATATGGTTGCTGTCAACTAGTGTTTTGACCATCTGCTTTATGATGGATCTGATGGGTTTTTTCGACTTAGCTATCCACTCAGGTAACTGACAGAACATGCAAGTAATAAGGAGTAAATGGAAGCAATTACATATGGCTCAGCTACCCACATCCAGGCATGGACAACTGTGTGCTCCTTCCTGACTTCCAATGTACATCTTTGAACTGAGAAGACATTTGAATAAAGTCATTCTGTGACTCTTTGAAGAAAGTGTTTATTTCTGTATGTTTGGAACTCTTAGATCATAGAGCATCTACATTATTGTTTAACTCAAATTCTGAGTGCCTACAGTGTTAGGACAAAGAGTGTAGGCTCTGTTGACGTCCTGTCTTTAGTAAACTGAAATTGAACAGGTCACTTAATACATTCTAAGCCACATTTAGTTATTTATAAAGTTGGAACAAATAGGATCATAACAGAAACACTATCTCATAGGATGCATTTGGGATTTAATGAGTAAAAATAAAGTATATTCTTAACTCGTGGCAATTTTGCATTTAGTAATGTCTGGAGACATTTTTGGTTGCCACAACTTGGGGAATGCTGCTGGTGTCTAGTGAGTAGAAACTAAAAATGCTGCTAAATATCCCACTTTGCAGGAGACAAACCCCTCAACAAAGAATTATCTGGTCTAAAGCATTACTAGTGCTACTAGTGCCAGAGTTGAGACACCCTGATGTATATCCTAGGAACACTTGGAAAATCCCTTGGAAACACTCAGATGCATGATACCCAGATGAAAATACATCTAGGGTATTGACTAAATATTTCACTTTTCACCTAAATATTTTGAAGTCATGAAAAGAATATTTCCATTTGGGATGTGGTGTGGGGTGGTAAAGTTCTTTGTCAGTTGTTTAAGAGTTTCACAAAGCTAAATTCGCATCAGACTCTAAGTTCTGTTTCTTTCATTTCAGGAGTGGTTCACATATAACATCACTTTGGGAATGGAGGTTTATTTGTTTTTATGTAGTTCTGTGTAACTTAAAAGCATCTTGAATTATTAAACCAGTTATTTTCCAGGCCTGCAAATGTTTTCAGCGTGTCGCCCTGTTTCCCTGAGTCAGCACATAGTATTGTGTCTTGGAAGACCTCACTCAAAACCATTTCCTTAAAATGTTGCTATTTTTCTTTTGGATTGTTATATTTGGGGTGCTTATTCTGACCAAAGAGGGCATGTTTCTCCCATATCTCCTCATTTAAGGACCTGTTGGGAATTCTACTCAGGGTGAAAAGGGTACGGACCATAATTTCAGGCTAAAGAGGATCTTAAGGGGTCATTTAATATTTTCCCCTGATGCACTGGACTCTTGCTTACTTCCAGCCAGCAGCCAAACCATAAGGTAAATCTTCCAGCTCACATTTTATGAGACAATAAGAGTACTTTGAATTACAACTAAAAAATTCTTTTTCTGCTTCAGAGCCAAATGCTTTTACAAGAGGCAGGAAAAAAAAAAAAAAAAAAAAGAAGAAGAAGAAGAAAAAAAAGAAAAAAACCCGCTCAAGTCAAACTGATGAAAACCAGTCAAAATATGTCCTTGCTGTGGCTGATACAGCGCTCCTGGCTGGTCCCAAAACACAGAAGGCGTCTTCAGGCACCACCACTCTCCACACTGACTAAACTAGATTTGTGTCAACTGCTTGAAAGCTGCAGTCCTGCACCACACATTTCCTGAGATTATTATTGAGAATTATCAGACCTGTTTTGTTCATTACCAGGAAGCTGAAAAATGACTTGCAAAAAGAGGCTGAAAGCTTTCTACAAGCCAGTACAGGCTGACTTTTAAATAAAGCTCTTGAATCCATCATGCAGGGGCTAAAACCTCAGGAAGTTATCCTTCATAATAACTCCATGGAAATTTCTATTGAAATCCATGGGCCCCCTAGGGATGGTTAGTCCCCCCTCCCATCTAAGTTTGTTCACTTAATATGCACTCATCTCATATGATTTGCTTTTAAGGAGCAAATGTGTTCATTCTTAATTTTTATTTTAAACAATATTAACTCATGCAGAAGCAAGAGAACGAGATTTTCCCCTCTTAATGTCAAGAAATCTGAATTCTGCTTAAGGAAATCATGCAATTATATCCTGTGAGAACTGAAGACCTACCTCATCATCCAACTCAGTTTCATAGACCCAGAGAGGCTCCTAAGATACCCAAACTAATTATGCCTGAATGGGGAATAACGGAACCCAGCCAAAGATCTTTGTGCTGTAATACACATGGCACCCGAGGTCTTACTGATGTTAATTGTTCTCTTTGTTGTTTTCATCTGAGACTAGACTGTCCAGCTCTTATTTCTCCTGATATTCCTAACAGTTCATTAATAATCCCTGTCCCCTTCATCCCCATCTGACTTTGAAGAACCTGAATTCATCTAGGCTTTGATTAGTGGTAATTATTTACCTGTCAGACTCCAGCTGGAGTGCATCACCGAAGCTGAGTCACATAGCTTTGCTTCCAGTGACTGCTTTCAAACAATTAAATCAGAGAATCACCTGTGTAAATATGTAATATTTGGTGATAAGACAATGATTAGGCAATGCAGCCTGAGCTGAACTCGTGAAAAATACTGAATATTTCTCCCTCGGGCTTTTTACACATGCCTTTAAGCATTTCTGATCTCAAGAACAAGGTCAGGTTATTTTCCCACCCTTCCTACACCTTGTTTGTTTGGAAAATGTAGCTAATCTAATATCTCTGGATTTGGTTTGTTTGAAAGCATTAAAATTTTAAGGGAATCATCTCATGTGCAAGCTGAAAGAGAGGTTGAAATAGGGTGAAACACTAACCAATAATTTTCTTTTTCAGAGCCAAAAAGTCGACCTCAACAGATAAACTGACAATCGAAACTCATTTTGGACAATGGTATCTGTCGTTATTTGTATTTAGTACTTCTTTGGTGGGATTGCAAAGGTAGGATCATGGCAGGAGCAAGAGCTTTGTAGTCAGATAAACCAGGGATTTGAATTATCACTTTAGCACCTAGTAGCTATGTGACCTTTAGCACATTTTGAGCCTAGGTTCCAAATCTGTTAAAAAAAAAAAAAGGGAGACATAATTCCTAACCTTATCTACCATGTCATGCCACATGTAAATTACTGAGCTCTCTTCCTGCTAAGCAAACATCCACTCTGCCCCCACTCCAGAATAATAGACCAGAAAATCTATCTTCTTTAGCAAGCCACAGTCTTACATTGTTGGTGATTTTTAAAAGTTGCTTTTTGGTGGAGAACAGTAAGCAATAAGTGATACTGCCAGAAAACAATTCTGAAATTTCCTTCTTTTCTGTCAAACAGTACACTGCCCTACATTTGGCATTTGTTCCTTCTTTAACAGAAATTCATGTAGACTAACCATAGAAAAGATCTTTTCAGTTCTATAGTCGGACATTGAAAAATACTGACCCTACCTATCAGTTGCTTAGGTTTTTGCTGTTTCAATCTGAAATTTTTTGGCAGAAGGGCATTCTCTGGGTGGGACTTCATGGACCCACTCCTATCATATTCCCTTTGCATCTATGGGGTATCACTTTATGCAAAACTCAAAGCCCTGCTTCATTACTTCCTAAACTCTGTGATCTTGGACAAGTTATTCTTTGTGCTTTGGTTTCTTCAATTGCAAAATAGAAATAACCAATGAGTAAGATTATTCAGAGAATTCAGTGGGTTACACGTAAAGGACTTAGAATAGTGATTTGAACAGAGACAACAGTAGATTTTCTTCCTTTTTTTTCACATTTTGGATGCAGAGGGTACATGTGCTTCTTTGTTACATGAGTATATTGCATATTGTTGGGGATTGGGCTTCTGGTGTATCCATTACCCAAATAGTGAATATTGTACCTGGTAGGTAATTTTTCAACCCTCACCCCTAACTCTTCTCACTTTTGGAGTCTCCAGTGTTTATTATTTCCATCTTTATGTCCATATGTACCCATTGTTTAGCTCCTATTTATAAGTGAGAACATGTGGTATTTGGTTTTCTGTTTCTGAGTTAGTTCAGTTAGGATAATGGCCTCCAGCACCATCTATGATGCTGCAAAGAGCATGATTTCATTCTTTTTTATGGTTGAATAGTATTCTCTCTCTCTCTCCCTCCCCTCCTTTCTCTCTCTCTCTCTCTCTATATATATATATATATATAAAAAATAAAAAAGAAGATGTGTGTGTGTATATATATATATACACACACATATATACACACATACATACACATACACCCTATTTTCTTCAGTCAACCATTGATGAGCACATAGGTTGTTTGCTATTATGAATAATGCTGTGATGAACATACCAGTACAGGTGTCTTTTTGATATAATTTATTTACCTTTGGGTAGATACTCAGCAGTGGGATTGCTGCATCAAATGGTAGTTCTATTTTTAGTTCTTTGAGAAATCTCCATACTGTTTTCCATAGAGGTTGAACTAATTTACATTCCCACCAGCAATGTATATGTGTGACTTTTTCTCCATATCCATGTCAACATTGACAACAACAAATAAATGTTAGTTGTAGTTGTGGTTGCTATTATTATTGAGACAAATGTAGGCAGTTAACAAGAGTTGGTGTCATGGAAAGAGCTAGTGTGCACAGCACAGTATTCAAACTCCTAGTCTTCCCAAGTCAAAAAAGTCACTGCTAAAAATGTTATCCTCTTTCATAAAAGTCATTTTTAGTTTCATTTAGTTTTAATACAATGTTCTATTTGCAGTTTCTGAATATGACAGTGAAAAGTGAGAAAGACTTCTGTGAAATACTACTGTTACTTTTACAGGCAGGTCCAATTGCATTTAGACCAAAATTAATCACTGACTTCAAGTTGATATACTCTTGAGGGAATAAACAGCAGAAAGTTATAAAAAGTTAGATTTATTTACTATCACTTTTTAAATGAATATTTTGAACAGCAGTACGCAAGGTTTGAGGATATAAACCTGTCTCCTGCTGACTTGAGCATCTAAGTTGCCCACAATTACCTGATTGTTTTGTCACTTTGATGGTACCTTCTATTTTTGGTGAGCCCTTTGCTTGTTTTTAGATAGGTTTTACTAGTGTAAAACATAAACATCCTAAACACCCCCAAATTTTCTGAAGCCAAAAGATATACATTAAATTGTGACAGGAGAGCTAATACAGATTTGTAGGAGGCTGTGAAAGGAGTTTTAAATGCAAAATGTTAAGAAGGATCACTCTTCTTGGAGTGCATCCTTTCACCTCCTAATCTTTTAAGCAAACTGATCAGTACTAAATGAAAAGATGTGGTGGGATGAATTGCTTCGGAATAGAAAAAGCACTTTAAATGATTAGGCTTCCTACACATCTTAAAATACAATTACTCTGAAATTCCCATTAGATCCCATTGAATTCACAGGGCAATATGGTCTCCTTGTTTTGTTTAACAGCTATACATTCCCAAGGGTGTTAACGACTCATTGTGCTGGAGTTGAGCTCTAATATTCTTCTTCTCTGAGTCCTTATCACTTACCTAGTCTGTTGATTAACTATGTATAACAATATACCATTGTCCAATTGAGTAGGCTGTATTATAAGCATCTCAATAATACCATAAAATCTAAGCAGAGAAAGAGAGGGTGCACTGATAAGTGTAAGTGCATGCACTGAATTTCTGAAAAGTATCTTCTCATTCTGCACTTTCAGTGCCACAGTTTAAACACCCAAATGTTCTTTCTGTGCATTTATGAATGTATAATTCTTTACATTCGGGATTCTTTTCATAAACTTTGGTCCATTTTTGTAGAAAATTGAAGAAATCATTCTAATTCCACATTTTGGACACTTTATAATTAACCTGAAATGTTTTCATCTGGTTTAAATATTCTGCCAACTCCTCTTGCACCTTACTTCCTGGTCAGTTCCCACATAAATTTCTGCAGCTGTAAAATGTCAGGCTGCTATTGATTCTATGTCTCCTTGCTAAAGGTTACTAACTTCATCAACAGTAATGCTATAAATTACATCTGTTAAGATTCTCTTATTCCTTGCTGCTAGCTCACAACATACCTTCAGTTTCTGGCTGCTTAATGTTGCTGACATTCATTTTGCCCATCATTCTACAAAGACTATAGAACTGAATTATTCTTGGATACTATTACCAAGTTGACACACTTTCAGCTTCTGGATCATGAGCTGAAACCAAAAATCTGACGTTTTTGGCAACAAAACCCACAGTGTATTATCTTTGGTCCAAAAAGGCTTTCAAATAATGAAAGCATGACTACAGCTGTTGAATCTTATTCCAAGTTTCTTTCTGCCTTCCTTCACCCATGCACCCATAACATTCGGATGCATAGACCTGGAATAACATTCTCAGTTTTTATTCAGAAGAAAAAAATAGAGTTGTTAGAGATCTGTGTAAGCAAAAATTAATGGAGCATCATGGCATTAATGCGAGCTAGAAGATTATAGATTCATAGATCTCAATTCATATGCTACAAACTTTTCACAGGTTTGCCACCTAATTGGGAACAGTCTGTGCAGTTTTCGTTTTGTACCACTGAAGTTATTCACTATCATGACAACTGTAACTAATTATGTTTGTCTGAGCTGGTCATGAAGCATGGTGGTGGTGGTGGGGCTGAAACTAGGAGTAGGAAAGGAAAGACAGCACAACACAAATCTGAAAAGAAAAATTGAAAAGATGTGTGACATGAAAGATGTGTGGGTGGAAGCCTGCAGTATCTTTTCCCTAGGAGAGTATAAATATGCACACATTATTGACCTTATTGAAGTATAATTTACATGGGAAAAAATCAGTGTACCTATTTTAAGTGTCCAGTTTAAGTTTTGATATGTGCATACATATGTGTAATGATCACAAAAATCAAGACACATAAAATTCCCAATTCACTAAAATAATATCTTCTGTTTCTGCCCAGGCAACCTCCCACCCTAACCCTAACTGCCATTATACTTTCTATCAATAAAGAGTAGACTTACCTGTTTTAGATCTTCAAGCAAATTGAGTCATGTGATGTGTACTTTTTGGGGATTAGGCACTTCCCAGCAAAATATTTTTGAGATTCATTCATATTGTGTTCAACAAGTGTTCATACATAAGTAGACAAGCAGTCTGTGTAGCAGACATATGTTTTTATTTTTCTTGGACTAATACCTAGAAAGGGGGTTGATTAGTTATATGATAAGCATATCTGTAACTTTATAAGAAACTACCAAATTGTGTTCCAAGATGTTTATACCATTTTACACTCTCCCTACCCATGTATGACATTTCCAGTACTCCTAAATCCTCTCCAAATCTTGTTAATAGCCGTCTTTTTCATTTTAGCTATTTTAGTGGGTGTGTAGTGGTATCTCATTGTGGTTTAAAATTGTGTTTCTATGGTGACTATGATGTTGAGTATCTTTCAGTGTTTACTGACCCTTATATTCTTCTGTGAAGTATATGTTCAAATCTCAAATCTTTTGCTCCTCTTAAAAATTTGGTTGTCTTTTTATTGAGTTACAAAAATTATTCTTATAGTCCAGATACAACTCTATGATGTGCATTGTGAATATTTTCTTTCAATCTTTGACTTGACATCTTATTTTTTAATGATGGTTTGTCAGTAGCAAAAGTTTTTGCTTTTGAGGAAGTCTTATCAATTTGGTCTTTTTTGGTTAGTACTTTTATGGTCTAAGAAATCCATTATGGCTAGGTCATAAAATTTTATTATTTTAGGTTTTACATTTAGTTCCACGATCTGTGTGTAGTTTACTTTTTGCCTGTGGTAAGGGGTAGGAACAAAAGTTAGTCTTTTTCAATACAGTCTGATTGTTACAGCACTAATGGTTGAAAAGACTACACTTTCCTCTCTGTTCTATTCAAGCTTACTGACATTTATCTTCTACAATATCAAACGGTTATTGCAACTATCTCGTGAATTTTTTCACTTCAGATATTATATTTTTCTGCTTTAGAAGTTTCACTAGGTTCTTTTTTACAGTACTCATTTCTCTCATTGCGTTTATGTTTTTATACACATACTTGGAACTGCTGATAGCTGTTTTAAAGTCCTTGTCCACTAATTTCATCATCTCTCTCACTTCTGGGTCTCTTTCTGTTGATGCATTTTTCTCCCAGTTATGGAAAGGAGATATTCTCTTAATTTCTTGTGTGTCTAGTAATTTTTTTATTGGATGTTGCTGAACATTGTGTTACAGTATTGTCTGGATTTAGTTTTGCTCCTTTAAAGAGCACTGTGCTTTGTTCTAGTAAGCATTTAAATTTCATGTAGATTAGCTTAATCTTTTTGAGATTTCTAAAAAGTTTTATTAGAACGAGTATGGAGTACAGTAGCCCCCCCACCCCCTTATCTGTGGGGAATACTTTCCAAGACCCCCTATGGATGCCTGAAACTGAGGACAGTACCTCCCCACACCTGATTACTATTGATTGGAATGCCTCTCTGTTCATGTCTTGCACCCACAAATGTAACTCTTTTCTGTCTTAACTAAGCACTTTGCATGAACCGTGGTAGTAACTTTTGCAGTTTGAGGTGGGACAGCAAAACTAGCAAATATCTTTTTCCTTCTTCAAAATTCCACGGATAGAAGATGTGTTCTTACTGTAGATCTCAGCCACCTCAGCATATGACTTTTTTTTTCCTTAAGTCAAGAACTTTCACATTTTTATTTAAAGGAAGTACTTTGTGGCTTCTCTTTGGCTTATCCAAATTTCCAGCATTGCTATTCTTGCATGTGGGGGTTGTTATTAAACGAAAAAAGGGTTACTTGTGTATAAGCACTGCAATACTGCCTCAGTCATTCTGATAACCTAAGTGACCAATGGGAGGGTAGCATATACTGGACAGAGGGATGATTCGTGTTCTGGGTGGGACAGAGTGGGATGGCTTGAAATTTCATTATGCTACTCAGAACAGTGTACAATTTAAAATTTATGAATTGCTTATTTCTGAGATTTTCCATTGAAAATTTTTGGACTGAAGTTGACTGTGGGTAACTGAAGCTGCAGGAAGTTAGACTGTGGATAAGGGGGAGCAACTCTAGGTTTTATTGTAGGGACAATTTTGCATTACTACTGAGGCATGAATATTTTGGGGTCTCTACTAAATGACACATAAATTCAATGGTGTGTCTCGACTTTGGCTGGAACTTGAATACATTTCAGTTCAGGAGGAGCTCTGGTAGTTTTTCAGTTTATAGTTCGTCAATAATTGTCTTTCCAAGTAGCTGTTCTTTCACTTGTGGTGTCTTACACTATATAGTTTCATAATCAGCCAAAAACTCAAGAACATCCTTGTGCATATTTTGTTTTTATTTTTATTTTTGAGACAGAGTCTCACTTTGTCACTCAGGCTGGAAATGCAGTGGTACAATCTTCGCTCACTGTGACTTCTGCCTCCTGGGTTCAAGCGATTCTTGTGCCTCAGCCTCCGAGTAGCTGGGATTATAGGCGCCTGCCACCATGCCTGGCTAATTTATTTATTTATTTATTTTTGAGATGGAGTTTCACTCTCTCAGGTTGGAGTGTAGTGGCACAGTCTTGGCTCACTGCAACCTCCGCCTCCTGGGTTCAAGCGATTCTCCTGCCTCAGCCTCCTGAGTAGCTAGGATTATAGGCAGGCACCACCATGCCCAGCTAATTTTTGTATTGTTAATGGAAAAAGGGTTTCACCATGTTGGTCAGGCTGGTCTCAAGCTCCTGATTTGTGATCTGCCCACTTCGGCTTCCCAAAGTGCTGGGATTACAGATGTGAGCCACTGCATCCACCCTTTGTGCGTATTTCTTGAGCTATTTCCCTACATAGCTCCTTCCTTCCCCATACTCTGCCCTACAAATTCCAGTCATTTCAGCTTTCCCAATGTTGATCCCTGTCTCCTCTACTCGGTGAGGCCCCATGTTTCACCTGGGCTTTCCTTTCCAGAGTAGCAGTTCGGACAGTATCTCTAGGCAAAAAAGCAGGGCAATTGTAGGCATCACCTCATTTCCTTCCTTTTTCTCAGGGATCATAGTTTTGTGCTGCCTATTGTCCAAAAACAGTGACTTCGTATATTCCATCCAGTTTTCTAATTGTTTCTGATAGATGGTCTCTTTAATGGCAGTTAGCCCATTATGGTCAGAAGCAGAAAAAGTATATTTTTTAAAAGTTCAAGTAAGGCAATTATTTTACCATAAACAGGAATAAAGGGCCCTCAGCTAAATGGTATGGTCACTTGAATTGTGACTTAGTCCCTTTGAGAGTACTAGTGAAAGTCGGGTTTTAAGATACATGCCATGAGTACTGATGAGGCCTATTTCTCAAATAGCAATTGTTTGTGTCCTACCATTGTGGTTTGTGCTACATCTGTGTAGAACTTGCATTGTAATTTACTTAAAATATTTTCTTTAAGTTGACTTCCTTGTACCTTAAATTTATGTGAATAATAAACTATAATATGACTATAAATGGAATTGAGAAACTAATTCTGTTTTTATAATATACATTAAACTAAGCAAATGACTCTTTACGGGGTGGGGGGAGGGAGAGTCCCTGGACTACTGAAGTCATCTCATATCAGTTAGTACTTTCCTACACCTGGTTGGTTGTACTCAAACAGACCACATAGGCACTGAAAGAAGATGTGAGATGGGTGATGGAGATGAAAAAGGAATGGACATTTTAATTTATCATTTCTGATAGAAACATACAATTTTTAAAACTAGAATAAGCTTAGAAAACATCTAATCTAACCGACTCATCTCACAGATGAGAAAACAGTCTTACAGATGGACTAGCTGCTTTCCAAAGTCTCACCACTGGTTGATTAATTCAACAGTCACTTACCAACAGATACTAAGTGCTGGACACTCTTCTAGGAGCTGGGAATACAGTAGTAAATGAAGAGACAAAATCCTTATCTTCTTAGAGTTTACATTCTAGCAATGAGTAGAACCCCTTTTCTTGGGTCTGTGTTCAGTTGTGTATTAATAGGCTACAGGCTACAAAGGACAGCACCTGGACACCTTAATAACTGTCCCCATCTTGTCCTTCAACACCCTTAGGAATCAGGTTCTTCTCCATGTAAAATCAGCCCAATTTTGTAATGATCTCAGTCTAACCTACCTGGAATATACCAGCTCACTTCATATTTCCTAATGGAGCTACATCCCATGCTTTCAAGCTTTATCCCTGTAAGAAAAAAATATCGATCGTTTTTACGACAAAGTGCCCATGACCAATTACATCATTTAGAATTTTCTTGAGTGTAGTTGGCGTCTGGTTGCAACACAGATCAGCCTGTAGACAGGGTCTCTTGGCTTCTTATCTCATGTAGCTTTAGGATTGTGTTCCTGCCCTGTTTTGGCCTCTCTTGGTGTATCACTTACCCAACGTGTTTGTGCTGTTTATGTGTACAACCTCCTATATCCTAGTCCTGTCTTTGTTTAGATCTGGAAACTCTTCTGGTCTGAGGAAAAGAAGACTCTACTTTGACATTCCAGTCTTGAAAGCCGACTGTGTTCCTGATAGCTTCGATGTTTTTCACAGGCATAACCACCCCCAGAGAGGCAGAAAAGGTGGATGGAAGAAATCATCAGAAATGAGTTTGGGCATGCAGTTGACCCTCCTTTTTGTCTTTAGATCAGTGGAATTAGTGAATACTGCTATGAACTCATGGAATTTTCAGCCTTCAGAATTCCCAGACGTCCTCAAGTTGTCTTTGAAGGATTCTTATTTTACAATGTGTGTTTTTCCTGAGAAAAGGAGAAAAACAGAGTGTGTCTTGTTAGTGCGATAGCTAAGATTTGAGGATAACTCCCTTTTATTACGGGATTGCTATGTCTCAGGCATGATGCTATGTACTTTATCATTTTCACCTTCACAACAATCCAGTGATACATGAATTATATGCGACCTCATGCTACAAATAAGGAAGTAGAATCTTGGAGAGGCCACTTAGTCTCACTAACATCAAATAACCAGTATGTGATTGGGACAAGATCCAGTTCCATTTATTACCAATGAAAGCCTTCTACGCTATAGCTCGTTAATATCAGTGTTGGGGTAAAAGTTAAAAATACACAAATATGTGTAAAACATTAAATATAGGTTTTTTCCTCATACAATCATCTATAACTGAACAAACTGAGTCAGAATCTGAAATTGTCTCAAAATCACTAAGTAAAGTGGTGATCTGAATGAGAATGCTAGTCTTTCGAGTTTCGTCCAAGCTTCTTTTTAACACAGCATTTTAATTCCAGGAAAAAAACAATTCAAATTGAATTGGCTGGAATTTTTCGGTTAAAACTCAGTGTTTTTACAGTTGAAATCTAGAAGTTTTTTTTTAAGTGCCAGTATTATAACTTTGTTCTTAAATCCTCTAAACTCAACAGATACTTACTCAATTATTGAGTGACATTCAAATATTTGAATGTCTCTTATTGATCATATTATGTTTTTTATTGCTACCTGTATATCCCAAATAAACTATTCTATTGCCAGACCAAAATAAAAGATAAAATATATTTTTTTCAAATTCAAAGAAGTTGTCTTTGGTCTATCTAGACTATCCATTATCCTGAAAGATTTGTAGATGCTTAATAGGTGAGAATAAAATAGAAAATGCCTTTTTCCTCAAAGTATTCTGTTGGGATGTGCCATTTGAAAGAAAAAAAATCAGTTTAAGGAGACACATAATCATTAAACAATCTTGTTTCAGTCACTATCACTGCAAATGCAATTAGGGCCAATTCTCCTGAGTCTATGCTAATGGAAGGAGGGTGTAACATGCATGGTTGACAGGCTCAGATAATCTGAATAACTGATTTTCAACATTTCCCCCTGCTAAACCTATTTACCAGAGTTGCTAGCAAGTAATGGAAACTGCCGATTCTCGTTTCCTTCCTCTCCTCCCCACACCCGGCGCCCCAACACAGTCACCCTTTGATGGAGATGTTAGTGAGCAGTGAATTGGCCAAAAAGCTGTGGGAGGAAGAAGAAAGAAGGAAAGTCGATCAATCTTTGAATAAATAAAAGCTATTTTTATGTGATGCTTCTGCAATGGAAGGTCCTGCCACATGTAGAATATTGTCTGGGTTAATATTCTTATACATACGGTACAATAAACCCACCTCAAATAATAGTCTTATTAAATTCATATAGGTAAGCAAAATAGCAATTCATTTTATTTGTTCAATAATATTAAAAGTTACAGATACAGTTGAAGTTTCTTTTGACATTTACCCTCAATCTCTCAGACCTGCCTCCTTACTCAAAAGGAGCCACATCTCTCTGATATGTACTTATTATTATACAAAATGTCCAGCTTTTCATCCAAGTTTTTTCTATGAATTTACATAGAAATTTAGTCAGAGAAAATAAGCATGTTTTTTGTTTTTACAGTAATAATAGCCTACCTATATAGTTTAGCTATGTGGGGTGACACTGTTATGCATTGCCCAAATCCCCCTTCAATGAAGGACTCATTGCCTCATCAGGGAGCACTTTCAGCAGACTGTCTGCATCTCTCAGCCCCTTCTTGAACCACCTCTGCTGCAATAGCCCCCTCACCCTCAGGCTCATCCCTGCCGAGAGAGGCAATGGTCAGCGTCTGATCCAGTTCCATTTGGTACCAAGGTACTAGTTCCCATGCAAGCTCATTGTAAGACTACAAATGTCTTGCCATATTGGCACAGACTGGGGCAACTCAGAAAGATCTTCCTAGCCTCAGAGCTGCCTGTGGGGTGGCTGAGGCTGCTGTGGAGTCCACATCATAGCTCAACTTCTGTCTTCGCCCAATCCTGCTTCCTTAGATGCTGATGCGAAGAAGTTTCCTAATAAACTTCCGGAACAGTAACTTCCATCTCATAGTCTGCTTCCCAGGAAACCACCCGATGACATGTCACTTGCTTAGTTTTTCACAGAATATGTCCTGGAAGCCCCATTTGCTAGTAAACATAGACCTATCTCATTATTTTAATCTTGTATTTGTGTCAGAACTGAGATGTTGTTCATCAAAGCCCTGGTTCCCTACATTTCTGAACCTGCATCTAGACTACATCATGATTAACTACGACTAAATTAGTGTGTTCTAGCCAATGGACTGTGGAGAGAAGTGATATATGGCACTCCCAGGTCCAATCTGTTGACGCTTCATGAAATTTTCCACATCCTTTCTCATCCTCCATGTGCTAACTAGATGCAAAGGATCTAGCAGAAGTTTCCAAGGTCCTAGGGACAGCAGAATCACAGAAAGCTGGGTCACTGAATCACCACAATGAAGGTTACCCGTAAACCTCCACCTCAAATTGTTAACCTGTTCAAATATGTAGGGGCATTTCTTACAAGAATTAGTCTCTCCTCCTTAAAATTAAAGAACTCTTTGGCTGTTTCCAGTCTCTCACTATTACAAAACACATTGCTCTGAGTATTTTGTACATGTCTCCTTGGGTGCAAGTGTTTCTCTGGTATAAATAGTAAAAACAGAAGCGGACTTGCTAGGTCTTGAAATACACAAGCTTTAAAATTCAATATTTTGTACCATTTCCCAAAGTGGTTATACCAATTTGTATTCCTACTAGGAGTGCATGGAAATACCTCTTTCTCATAGCTTTCAAATGTGGGACTGTGCCAGGCACTCTACTAAGTATTTTACCTGCCTTAAAATATTTGAGCCTCAAAGTAACTCTGAAGTATACTTTTCTATTCCTTAGCTCTGCTTTTCAGATGAGAAAACTGAGGTCAATAATTTACTGCTGAAAGAGCTAAGATCTAAACTTAAGGTTGTCTGACTCCAGATTTAGAGATAGATTTCTTTTCTCTTACATTATATTGCTTGTATACAATTCTCATTCAAAGTTAGAAGTTGTCAGGTAAATTATTTAATTAAAGGTTATACTTTATTGGGGAGAATTAAGGACTGTAGTGGTCTTCGTGTATGGAGATTAATTGGTCATGAGGAGGTATCATTCATAAAGGTCAAGGGTTTATTTTCATGGGTCAAACAGTATGCAGGAGGGTTAAGCCTTCCCTCTCAGCTTTGAAAAAAAAAAAGCATAAATGTATATAGATCTGTCAGTCATTTAAAAGGCTTTTCTAAAAATAAGTAAAACAAAAGCTAATAAAATCTGCATTCCGGGTGGCTGCTTGCAAAGTGGCTGTAATTACTTGGCCAAATCACATCTTGCTCAGTGTTCCTCCCTGAACTTCCTTTGTCCTCGAATTGAACATAATGCAGAGGAGGTCTGTGTGGGTCTGGGACAAGATGGAATTTGGACCAGCTGTTTTCAAAGGTTACATTAGAAACTCAAAGGCTAAAGGCAGTTACTGTGAAAACTGCCTTCTAAAGTGGGAATCTCCCCATTGTATCACGTGTCTGTACCAAGAACTGTGGCAGGGGTGAAACGGGAAACACACAAATCTTCACAAGATGAACAAAATGTTAGACCCTATAGACAAGGCACAGGGACACATTTGAATTCCCAAATTCCTTCCATTTTTGTGGTTTTTGAGGTTACAATAGAATTTAAGTCTCTCTGGGTTCATGTTCATCTAGTTTTGACAAAATATGACTTCCTGTGTCAGTGAAAGAAGGTTTTGATTTACAAAAAAAAAAAAAAAAAAAAAAAAAATGACGCAATTAGATGAAATAGTTTCACTAACTGTAAATTAATCAAAGTTAGATTTTTCTTAAAATATGCAGGGGTCAAAAATCTGGGCATGAAACAAGCGCTGGACTGATTTGGGGTTTCCCTGGGTCTTACCATGTTGAAAATCCCTGAGTTCCTATAAATACCAAATTTGTTAAGGGGGCAAGAGGGCAGAGCAGAAAAAG
>NW_012102144.1:1895876-1899745 GCF_000951045.1 Mandrillus leucophaeus | reverse complement strand
TCACAGAAAGCTGGGTCACTGAATCACCACAATGAAGGTTACCCGTAAACCTCCACCTCAAATTGTTAACCTGTTCAAATATGTAGGGGCATTTCTTACAAGAATTAGTCTCTCCTCCTTAAAATTAAAGAACTCTTTGGCTGTTTCCAGTCTCTCACTATTACAAAACACATTGCTCTGAGTATTTTGTACATGTCTCCTTGGGTGCAAGTGTTTCTCTGGTATAAATAGTAAAAACAGAAGCGGACTTGCTAGGTCTTGAAATACACAAGCTTTAAAATTCAATATTTTGTACCATTTCCCAAAGTGGTTATACCAATTTGTATTCCTACTAGGAGTGCATGGAAATACCTCTTTCTCATAGCTTTCAAATGTGGGACTGTGCCAGGCACTCTACTAAGTATTTTACCTGCCTTAAAATATTTGAGCCTCAAAGTAACTCTGAAGTATACTTTTCTATTCCTTAGCTCTGCTTTTCAGATGAGAAAACTGAGGTCAATAATTTACTGCTGAAAGAGCTAAGATCTAAACTTAAGGTTGTCTGACTCCAGATTTAGAGATAGATTTCTTTTCTCTTACATTATATTGCTTGTATACAATTCTCATTCAAAGTTAGAAGTTGTCAGGTAAATTATTTAATTAAAGGTTATACTTTATTGGGGAGAATTAAGGACTGTAGTGGTCTTCGTGTATGGAGATTAATTGGTCATGAGGAGGTATCATTCATAAAGGTCAAGGGTTTATTTTCATGGGTCAAACAGTATGCAGGAGGGTTAAGCCTTCCCTCTCAGCTTTGAAAAAAAAAAAGCATAAATGTATATAGATCTGTCAGTCATTTAAAAGGCTTTTCTAAAAATAAGTAAAACAAAAGCTAATAAAATCTGCATTCCGGGTGGCTGCTTGCAAAGTGGCTGTAATTACTTGGCCAAATCACATCTTGCTCAGTGTTCCTCCCTGAACTTCCTTTGTCCTCGAATTGAACATAATGCAGAGGAGGTCTGTGTGGGTCTGGGACAAGATGGAATTTGGACCAGCTGTTTTCAAAGGTTACATTAGAAACTCAAAGGCTAAAGGCAGTTACTGTGAAAACTGCCTTCTAAAGTGGGAATCTCCCCATTGTATCACGTGTCTGTACCAAGAACTGTGGCAGGGGTGAAACGGGAAACACACAAATCTTCACAAGATGAACAAAATGTTAGACCCTATAGACAAGGCACAGGGACACCTTTGAATTCCCAAATTCCTTCCATTTTTGTGGTTTTTGAGGTTACAATAGAATTTAAGTCTCTCTGGGTTCATGTTCATCTAGTTTTGACAAAATATGACTTCCTGTGTCAGTGAAAGAAGGTTTTGATTTACAAAAAAAAAAAAAAAAAAAAAAAAAATGACGCAATTAGATGAAATAGTTTCACTAACTGTAAATTAATCAAAGTTAGATTTTTCTTAAAATATGCAGGGGTCAAAAATCTGGGCATGAAACAAGCGCTGGACTGATTTGGGGTTTCCCTGGGTCTTACCATGTTGAAAATCCCTGAGTTCCTATAAATACCAAATTTGTTAAGGGGGCAAGAGGGCAGAGCAGAAAAAGATAAAGAGGGCTAATTGGGTATATATAATTGCTGGGCAGAAAGCTTAAATTTGGACTCTTCTGAGGCAAATGTGTCCCTTTAATGCTGTTACCTCTTTCTATGATGATATACATTCATTCATTTAGCCAACATCTATTGTGCTTACTACATGTCAGGCACAGTTACACACTTGTTCTACAGTGGGGGATGAAATAAACACAGACTTACAGTCTTCGAGTGGAGAGAAGATGAAATATGTAAGTCAATACAACTATTCCTAAGTAAGTATTTAGGAAAACTGAGACAGTTGCTATGAAAAAAGTAATTGGGGTACATCAATGAAGAATGAAAGCAGAGACCTATGTAGATAAAGTCCTCAAGGAAGACGTGTCCACAGAGGCACAGTTTGAATGGAGACAGATGCAGAATGAGTCAGGGGTGAAATTTCTTAGGCTGGGAGGCTGCTCACATGAAGACTCTAGGACAGGGAAGAGCTTG
Organism: Mandrillus leucophaeus; assembly: GCF_000951045.1. Taxonomy (NCBI): domain Eukaryota; kingdom Metazoa; phylum Chordata; class Mammalia; order Primates; family Cercopithecidae; genus Mandrillus; species Mandrillus leucophaeus. Next base: position 1,897,679 of record NW_012102144.1, on the reverse strand, counting down.
GGATAACTGGAGGCTAGAACATACTGGGACAGTGGCTCAAGCAGGAGGTGGAGAGGGAAGCAGGGGCCAGGGAGTTCCAGAGAGTGGAATGATCCTGGAGAGTCTTAAGCAGAGAGATGACACAGTCAAATTCACATTTTAAAAATATCACTCCAACTGCAGTGCTCACACTCTATTCGAAGGAAAAGATGGTTGAGAAAGTAAGATGGAGGTAGGGAACTGACATAATGGGTGACTGCAATAGTTGAAGTACTGCAAGGCAGAGAAGCAAAAGTGAGATGTATTTATGTATCTGTTCCTTTGTCGTTGGATGTACTCATTTGGACCTCTATCAAAGCTGCCACAAAAGTGAAAATACTGTATGAATCTGACTGTATAGCATGAATCCCATTAAGCTTTCTCAGGAAAGTATACTCAGGCAAGCTGGAAGGCCATTACTTTGGTTTCAAGCTCTGACAATTGTCAGAAACAGAGTATCCAAAGTGCCCAGATCTCTGATTATAGCAACATGCGGCACTTCTGAGATTTTGCAAGTGTTCCCATGTGACATGTGGTGCATGAGGTTGCCATGGCAGTGAACTCCTCTAACAAGGATATTAGGAGGTATACTTACCTGAGTCAATTTTCCATTTCCTTGACATGAGATTGAATGGAGAAGGCAGAGAGTAACAAGTGTAATGAGATTCTGTTTTGTCTATGTTTATGCTCATGGAATATCTGAAAAGAAAAGAAGGTATGACATCTATTTTTTCAAATGGCAGTGTGTGGGGGCGTAGGAGCTGTTCATTTTGAAACTTCAGTGGAGATTTTTGACTGGCTTTTACATATCCCACTGTTTGTGGATATGCTCCATCACTAGCAGACGTTTTAAATGCTGTAGTGGGCCAAATTTTGTTTTATTTTAGTATTTGTCCACCAAAGATTTCTGTGAAATTTCTAATGTTCATTTTTGAACTGTTTTGGAGAAACTAGGGAATTGGAAGTCCTGAGCAGTGGAATTGCCAGGCACTGGTTGAACATGTATTTGAGATCTCTAGCCATGAATTTAAAGTGATGCCAATCAGCACTTTTGCTTTTAAATAGCTACAATGTCTTCTAAGGCAAATAATATCTCCAATAGGAAATTGATTTATTGTCCGTGGTATCTGTGGTTTGGGGTTTTCTTTCATTGAGTGATAAATATTTTTTGAGCATCTATTTTGAGCCAAACACTGTATGGACAAAATAAGCTAAGGGGGGCAGAATGAGGAAATAAAAAGGACAGAAGATAGAACTTAGGGATAAAAATAACTCAGGAAAAGGAACTTTAAAATCCCCTTGGTGTTCACTTCCCAGTCTTTCATTTTCCATCTACATCACCTTAGATGAGTCACTTAATCTATGCTTTTGTTGATCACTTTAAATTTGAAGGCTTAACTAAACTACAGAGTCTTCAGTGGCCTTTAAGGGAAAGATGTAATCAAAATGCTAGGCATGACACATATATTTTACATATCTCTGAAACAGATAATCTCCAAAGATCTTGGTATCATTTAATAGGTAGACACAGCAAATAACTTGGATAAAGTTCTCCCTAGAAGTTGAGAAGTTGGTGAGGTTTTTTGTTTCCAAAAGAAAAAAAAAAAGAAATTGCTGTCTGGTGGGCTTATTTGCTCTGAATTTTTGCTGTCTCACCTAGAAAATGAGCATAGAAACTTGGGAACTTGAGAGAGAGAGAGAGAGGGCGAGAGAGAGAAAGAGAGAGAGTGTGTGTGTGTGTGTATGTGTGTGTGATGTTGAGTTAAATGTGGGCAATGTTAGCCA
>NW_012102144.1:1893319-1894949 GCF_000951045.1 Mandrillus leucophaeus | reverse complement strand
AAAACCTAAAACCTTAATTTAGATTTTAACAGGGTATACCAATAGTTTTCTAAAGCAAAGTGCTTTTTAGTTTGTAAAATCAAATGTAAAACATGGTCCATTTACAATACAAATGATATCTTTTATACATAGAAGGTATTTTATAGTATGCAAAAACAGAGTCACATATCAGTCAGGTCAACCTGTAAATTTGTTGTGGCTCCATCACATTGAAATTTCTACTGCTTTTTTTCTTTTTTAATCTTTTATTTTGAGATAGAGTCTCGCTTTGTCACCCAGGTTGGAGTGCAATGGTGAGATCTTGGCTCACTGCAACCTCCACCTCTTGAGTCTAAGCAGTTCTCCTGCCTCAGCCTCCTGAGTAGCTGGGATTACAGGCGTGCATCACCATGCCTGACGAATTTTGTGTTTTTAGTAGAGATGGGGTTTCACCATGTTGGCCAGGCTGGTCTCAAATTCCTGACCTCAAGCAATTCGCCCACCTCAGCCTCCCAAAATGCTGGGATTACAGGTGTGAGCCAACACCCCTGCTTCTACTTCATTTTTGATTTACATTATCAGTAATAATTGGAAAGGTTTTAGGATATTTTAAGGTAACCACATATATTTTTGTATACCTTGAAAAATTACATCTATTTTCTCAACAAAAATCTTTCCTTGTGAAGTGACTTCTTTTGCTACTAGCAATTTTTAAACATTGCCGTTGTCATGGTAATGTCTAATTATTATTATAAGTAAATTCTCCAGATCTAAATTTGGGAACATGCAAGATATTCTCCAAGAAAGAAAAATCAGTGGTAAAAAGTCTTAGCCATTCTTTCTTTTGTTGCATAGTTGCATTCAGGTCATTTAATTCTGCCCATGGCATCAAGAATGCCTATTTTTATGAAAAGCTGGTTTTACAGCAGGAAAATTGGTCCACCTCTTGGTTATGATGCCTAATGATTCATGGTTGTTAGATAACTTTCAGAACACAACAGATTTGATTCACTGATGGAGTTTGCATTCCACAGCATCTCTTAGGATCTTTATGGGGGTCACAGATTTAGATCTTTTGTTGTGTTTAAACTCCAAGGTGTTCAGTCCTACTTTCTGCAGTCGTTGAGGGCAGCTGTAGAACTGGCAAATAAGCAACAGTGTGAGTTGAGGCAAGGTGGTGCTACCCATGAAAAGAACCAGGGGCCACAGGGGGTCTCAGCTCTTAATAATAGAGGCAGAGATTGCCCCTGAGAAGGGAAAGAAGAACATGCCATAGAGAAAGGTGGCTATAATAGGGACAACCAAAATGTAAATAGAATGACTTAAACTTTCCTTTTTAAATTATACTTTAAGCTCTAGGGTACATGTGCACAACGTGCAGGTTTGTTACATATGTATACATGTGCCATGTTGGTGTGCTGCACTCGTTAACTCATCATTTACACTAGGTATATCTCCTAATGCTATCCCTCCTCCCTTCCCCCACCCCATGACAGGCCCCAGTGTGTGATGTTCCCCACCCTGTGTTCAAGTGTTCTCATTGTTCAATTCCCACCTATGAGTGAGAACACGTGGTGTTTGGTTTTCTGTCCTTGCGATAGCGTGCTCAGAATGATGGTTTCTAGCTTTATCCATGTCCCTACAAAGGACA
>NW_012102144.1:1877546-1892967 GCF_000951045.1 Mandrillus leucophaeus | reverse complement strand
TCCACATCCTCTCCAGCACCTGTTGTTCCTTGACTTTTTAATGATCGCCAGAATGGCTTAAACTTTCTAAAATCATATACGTATATTCTCCAAGTCTGTTCTTGGATAGCCAAGGTTTCCTGACCTTAGGGACGTCTCAGTGAGGGCTGCTAGAAAATTCTTTCCCACACACAACTCACCCGAGTTCCTGATTCTTTCATTTAGATCTGTGCCTAAGGGCTAGTTTTTGGTCATTGTAAGGCAGATCACATTTTAACAAACTGATCCTGTGCATCTGCTACATTCCTTATTTCCCGAGTTCTACAGACACCATTCATCAAACTAAAGTGCAGAGAAAACACTGAACTAGGAATACGTTGTAAGATGGATCCCCAGTTCAGAAACTTAAAAATGTTGGGGAAAAATGTTTATCTTATGATAAGGTACTTGTGGACTACTGGAGACAGTTACATTAAGGATATGGCTTTAAATTCGACTGCCTTGGGTTTACATGCTGGCTCTGCCATGGATGGATGAACTTGAATAAATTATTTAACCTACCTGTGCTTCAGATTTCTCGTCTTTAAATCAGGATGATAGGAATTCCTTCCCAATTTTTTTAAGAGACTCAAAATAATGTTCATCAAGCATTAATATTATCATCATTGTTCTAGATCTGGGCTAGAGATTCAAAATATGGCAGTTGTCAATACACAGGAACTAGGTACAGAAGTAAGCATGGTGATTAAGAATTTGGAACTTGATACCTGGGTTTCAATTTCAGCTCTGCTACTTCCTGGCTGTGTGACCTTGGGCTTACTTAACCTCTAAGGGCCTCAGTTTCCTTATTGGTAATGACAATACCACAGACATCAAAGAGTTTTAAAAATCTTTAAATTAATTTAAGCATTAAATTAACTTAAATGAGTTTAATATTTGGTTTATGATAAATAATACAATTAAGTTTAAGCATAATTTTAAAATTTTTTTCTTAGAAAATAAAAAAGTTATTGTGGAACAATATACATAAAACTTACTATTTAACCATTTTTAAGTATACAGTTCAGTGGCATAGTACATTTGCATAGTTATACAACTATCCCCACTATCTATCTCCAGAATTCTTACATTCATTATCCCAAACTGAACTCTGTACCCATTAGTAATAACTCTCCCTTTCCCCTTCCCCACATCTCAGCTCCTGGTAACCACTTTCCATCTCTATGAATTTGCCTATTCTAAGTACCACCTTTAAGTGGAATCCTGCAATATTAGTTTTTTGGGGGCTGGCTTATTTCCCTTGGCATAATATTTCCAAGTTTCTTCCATTCTGTAGCATGTGTACAATTTCATTCAAGGCTGAACAATACTCCATTGGATGAATATCCCACATTTTGTATATCCGTTCACTTGTTGATGGACATCTGGGTTGTCTCCACCTTTTGGCTATTGTGAATGGGCTGCTATGAACATTGATGTATACTATCTTTAATAAAGTACACACAGAGAGTGTGAGAGAGAGGGAGCCCCAACATTGAATGGGCAGGCGAAGGAAGATGCTCTTTTAGAAAAGTGAGAGTCTTTGAAGGCTTGTAAGGAGGTAGGGTTTGATTACATTCACAGGAGATTTGTAAAACTTGTTAGGGGTCTGATTGAGGACAGTGGCATTGGGCTCAGGGAAGAGTGAATATATATGTACACTGAAGAAGTATCACAAAAAGAGATCATACCAGCAAGAAGGGCCATAAATCAGAACTTCACAGCCCCTTTGAGAAGGATTTCAGATTCCATGCTAAGCCTGTTACATCACACCTTTAATCTTCATTGCTGCCCCAAGAAGTATCATCTCTACTTAGCAGGTGAGGGAGCAGCAGCATTCTGTAACTTCAACAATTTCCAATAACTAGCAAGCGGTCAAACTGACATTTTATCCCAAGCCTGCCTCCTCCTAAAGCCAGGGTTCAAAAAGTAATGTGTTCAATGCCAGTCCTGAATGAGACAAGAACTCATTTCACATTCAGCAAAGACTCTTCTGAAGTCATGTCTCTGGACTGATTCTCTCTCAGTGATTTCTGCCCTTACGGCATTTCAAGAATCAAAGGGAGCCATTTGAGTGTCTAATGAACTTGACACGTTTATATTCATATATGTTTAGTTTGCCAAGGGGACCTGAACAACAGCTCAACATCTGATTTCCCTGATCTTTTCTTACTAAATTTTCAAGTTATGCTCTATGGATCACAGCACAGTAAGAGCCATACAAAGAATAGATCAGAGGCTGGGAATTTTCATGACCATCACCCCTTCAGTACCAGTTTCTATAAAACAAGGTAATTCAGGAAAGAAAATCACTTCTAATTCATTCTTTGCCCTTCAAAAATATGGATGTTTATAAATCAGGCATGTGGCACAATTGTGACACATACCATATAATTTACCACTTGCAAGTCAGTCCCTGAAATTTCATTTCCTCCTGGGAAAGTTCACTCATTCACTCATGACCAGTGAGAGACACATGTGTAGCCTACACCCTGCCTTTATTTCCTTCTAGAATACTTGACACATGACAGATTTGTTGGTGACTCCTCAATAATTAAGGTGTTACAACAGTTGAAAAGCCATTTCAAGGGATGCAATACGTAAAAATAATTTTCTTTCTATAAAATGGTTATGATGCCAGGTATAGTTCTTTAATGTGATTGAAGTGATGTTTAAATGTGATATATGACTGTTTTTGCATACTATAAAATACCTTATATGTATAAAAGATATCATTTGTATTATAAATGGACCATATTTTACATTTGATTTTACAAACTAAAAAGCACTTTGCTTTAGAAAGCTATTATTATTATTATTTTTTTTTGAGACAGAGTCTCTCTCTATTGCCCACGCTGGAATGTAGTGGCGTGATCTTGGCTCATCACAACCTCTGCCTCCCAGACTCAGGAAATCCTCCCGCCTCAGCCTCCCAAGTAGCTGGGACCACAGGTGCACGCCACCAGGCCTAGCTAATGTTTTATATTTTTAATAGAGACAGGGTCTTGCCACGTTTCCCAGACTGGTCTTGAACTCCTGGGATCAAGCGATCTGCCCACTTCAGCCTCCCAAAGTGCTGGGATTACAGGCATGAGCCACCACACGCAGCCAGCTTTTTCTTTTAGCATGCTTACAATCCCAAAAATCAGACATATTTAATTATGGGGTTAAGGAGCAATTCAGACATGAGTTTCTCAACTTCAGCACTAACACTATTGACATTTTGGTTCAGAGAATTTTGTTGTGAGAAACTCTCCTGTGCATTTTTGGAGGTTTAGCAGCATCCCTGGCCTCTACCTACCTCTGCCTCCCAATCATGGAAATCAAAATGTGTCTAGACATTGTGTATGTCCCCTGAGAGACAAAGTTGCCTCTGATGGAGAACCACAGCTCTAGATAATGGAGTTGGAAAGGCTGGTGCGTCATCATGGATGATAGGAAGTTCTGCATTATTGCAGTTCCTTCAGTGTGGTTTCTACTTGGAAAGAAGAGGTATGAGCTTCTGTTTACAGAGGGCCTTGAATTACTCTAATCATCAAATATTTATGTTACAAAAACTCCACAAAATGCAAGTTTCTAAATAAATATCAAGAGTTTAGATGGCATTCAGTGAATGATTCCAAGAGGAGCACAGTGTTTCTTTAATTAAAAGCAAGCCAGAATGATAACTAATTAAATGTCATGATGCAACAGGGAAATGTGGGAAAGAAAGAGCTCTGTAGGAAACCATACCAGAGAATTGGAATCTGAATTTGAGGATAGAAGCCTACATGGAAAGTTAAGGGCAACTTCTACTGCTGCAGAGTCAGGTTCAAACAATACCAAATAGTAAAACACTAGTAAAAATGCATCCATAGAAGGGGAGCTTTAGTGTCCTTTTAAAGGGAAGGAAACCATAGTAAATGTAGTTGCCAACATATGTTGCTATTATTAAAAATAATAATAGCTAGCAATGCATGAGTGCCTCCTCTGTGCCAGGGAGTTTGCTAAGCACTTTACTGAATACTATCTCACTGAATTAAGCTTGTGTGGAGGGCACTAGCAAAGCACACAAAATCCTTTTTCTTTTTTTTTTTTTCCCAAGAAATTGATAGTTTGCATTTCTAAAAAAACATTCAGTGAGTCTCAGAGGAAAACTTGGAATGTTGCTGAATCGGTATTGTTTTTATCTTATATTATGTAACGGGAAAGAGTAGGCAGCACCACAATTTTTTCGTTATTCAAAAGCTCTGAGGCTTTGGCCCTAGCCACTAGGTCTCCACTGCCATTCCTTTTTCAAATAGCGGCCATGAGATAATTCCATGAGGAGGTGCAAATGAAGGCATATAAGTTTAAGTGAGATTGGACACAGGTCTCCCTCCTATCCTGAACTTGCTCTGAACTCCTTGACTGGAACATCTCCTGTCCATCCTGGGTGCACTGCCCATTGCAAATCTCCCTTGTTGTTTTGATCTGAACTTTGTGTCTGATTCCATATCATCACTCCCTCGGATATTTCTACCCAGGTTGAAAACACACATCCCACTTCCAGGCATCTGCTTCATGTTTCCTGGATGGTCCAGTAATGTGTTTGTTTAGCTCACTTCTAGTTAGGCTATAGATTTTGCTGGTGGCCTTTTAAACACTGCCTCAGAATGTTTGTTTTTTTAAGTTTTTGTCTTATCTCACTTCCTCTGAAAAGGCCTCACTTTTCACAGCTTGGCTGAAGCCTGAATAAGCAGTTTTTCTGTGAACCCTGCCTAGACATCTTGCCAAAATGTGAGGCTAAACTATTTGCAGTTTGAAAATCATAATCATTCTACATTGTAGTATTTCATCAAATGGCCAAGAGAGCAATCCAAGAACGTGGACAAGAGTACAGTAAACTGCCTTAGCAGTGGTCTGTCTCCCCCACATCCCTGTCTTACAAGTGCATAGCTGTATGGAGTGCACTGATTCTCAAATGCATGGGAAGCACCTGGGGAACTTGTTGAACTGCAAATTCCCAGTCCACATCCTCAGAGATTCAGACTCAAAACAGCTGCGGAGGGCGGCCTGGAACTCTTTTTAACAAACACTTCCCCATAGCATTTTGATGAAGTAGTTTGTAGATGTGAACATGAAGAAAACACCAGTAAAGTGGTTAAAATCAGACACTTGAATGTCTTAGATCTGGCTTTGATTCCTTGCTAGGCCACTGCCTAGTTGAGTAAAACTTCTGAACTCCAGTTTCTCTCAAAAGTTGATAAAATGAAAACATTTTTGAGAATTCAATGGGCTTGACACAATGTGAACGTTTAATAAAAGGTAGCTTTTATTTTAAAATCATTGTTTTCTAAAGAAACACAAAAGAAAGGACCATAGCTACAAACTTATTAATAGTCTTCTAGGAGGGGAAATTGGTCTTTAATTTGTAAATCTAAAGGCAAAACTTGAACGAAAGCATGAAAGATAGAAAGCAAATGTCTAGCTCTGTTATTCCGATGATATACAGCACATACCTGGAGAGTGTGGTACCCTCTCCAGCCCCATCTCCACTCAGTATCCTTCTGGAGGTATCTTGATTTCCTTTCCTCAGGGAAGTGGCCCTCCTGACCCCTATGTTAAATACACAGCGCCAGTTCCTTCTTCCTGATGCCTTCATTATGTGTTATTGTTAATTACTAGTTGATGGCTATCTTCCTGCTAGTCTGAGCTCCACCAAAGGATGGGGTCTTGTTGCCTATACATAGCCTTATATCCAAGGTTCATAGTATGAGACTGATACATATATTTTGTGAGAACAAATAATCGTAAGAAATTTAAAAAAAAATTCAGTTATGGAATGGAAAGTCTTGGGGGATACTGTCTTACCTGTCACAGCAGATCCATTCAAAGGGACCACTTGGATATCCTGCCAAGGAAATCAGTGAACTTAGTGACTCTTAAGTTTTTTTTCCCCCCAAACTGGCCAAATAGTTTTCTGCAGCACCTGAAGGAAATCTTGGGTAGTTTCTTGAAGGACAAAGTCCTAATGAAGAGAACTCTGTTTTGCAATTTGCATGGAGCTAGACAAATTGCACAAGGAAACACCAGATGACAACATCAATTTTAATTAGGTCTCAGTGAAACACCTGAAGGTACTATTTAAATGATGTACTGCTTCAGCCCACAGGACCTCCAAATGGTGAAAGGGAGAATTAATAGGGTAGGGACAGAATGATTTTATTTATCAGTCTAGTCCCAACTCTGCTGTATTCACATGTTTTTTTCCTTATTCATATGGAGAAATTTTAACTTGACATTAATATCCCCACAAAGGAAAGGTGATTCGCCAGCTGAAAGAATTAAGCATTCTACCAGACCTAGTCTCAAAAGTTGGAGAAACTACAAAAATCACACATTATTTCAAGTCTGGAAAAGCTGAGCTAATATTTTTTTTCTCCATTGTCTTTCCTTTTCTGGTTCTGGCCCCAAACAGAAAGCCCCTTTTATAACCTTTTAAGTGTGTTTCTTGGGGGGAAAGGATACTTTCCAAGTGGAAGTAGAAACAGAAAATAAATGCAAAATTCTATTTCTTTTGGCATGCAGACTTCATATGCGTTCTGTTCAGATGGCTGGAGTTCCCATTCCTGCAAAATAAAGGGCTACCTGGAAGCTTAGAAAAAGTGAGGTTAAGAGGCTACATGATTCTTAGCCCTATGTTCTTAATCAATTTAGTTCTTATTACAACTTAACTGGACTTCATCAACAGAACAATCCCTCTGATTGAATATTTATATTCCATTTTCAAAGAAAATCAGCAAAGTAACAAGAAATCAGAGTTATATGTAAAGCGAGTGTACGTGTCTAAAATATATCTTCATTTATTTGGCAGAGTCATGGCGATGCCATTTTAAAGAGAGTTCTGCACGTTCCTCTATTCATTTACTTGAGACTATTAGTTTTCTTTCCTCTGAGAAATGAAAAATACACTGAAAACGAAGAGAAACTATTTCCTGGCAAAGTGCTAACTGCTCCAGCAACAGACTGCCTCTGAGCTCCGGGAAGTCATTTTGCAAAGGCTTTGGACTCAGGTGGATGAAAGCCCCTGAGTAGCCCATTAGTAGTTTCAGCTTTATCAGGCCAATGACTTGCCATAAGTAAAAGAAAAAAGCCAGTGTGGGAACAATCATCATCAGGTGGGAGAGGATCAAAACCCGTTCTATATCACACATTCAGTGAAGCGTGGGTGCAGCAGTGAGAGATTATTGTAGCAATTTGCAAAGCATATTCCTCAGGTGATATTCTATGGTCGAAAAGCTTTGGCCCAATAATTCTATGCTATTTCTACTTCTGGAAAGTCACAATATATTTTTGTCAGTTACAGGCCCTAGGAATTCCTGAAATGACATATACCTTTTAAAAACCTTGGTTTTCCCCAAATTCATCTGACTCCTCTTTATTTTATAGCACACCTATTAACAGTAACTGGCCTACTATTGAAAAATAGTACGTTGACATATAAGCCACTCTCCAACTCCCACCCCCTGGCCCTTCTTTTTTTCTTTTTTTTTTTTTTTTGTACTTTATTTAATGAGGGGATGACCTATGGTAGTTCTAATGCTTCCCAGGTCTTTATATGTCATGACACACATGGAAAAGGATAATAAAAATCATAGTAGTTGCATGCTAATGGCTATTAACATCCTTTTTCCACTTAATGTTTTCTTATTTTCTTTACCTGCTATAGAAGTATTCTGTGAATTCCTCTATTTCACTAATTTATGAAGTGCCTGCTGTCAGAACTGCTGGCCCGGAGGTGAGGCCATTACCTCTAGGGCTGATGGGATCAGTAGCATAGGGAAAACCAGCGTGCCATGGCTCAGCAGCTGGGAAATTCCACCCTGAGGAGCTAACAGGTATGCAGCGGTTAAACCCACCTGGCTGTTGGGAATGTGAGTGCGCTGACTCTGGAGTCCTCCCCACTCTCCATCGTTTGGGGTCTTTAGGTACCTACTTTTTCCCAGTGTGAGATCAGATCTGAGCACTATGATTGGTGCCTTTTGTTGCACTGCCCACCTTGCCCAAAACACTTTCCAGGGTTCTGATACTGTATCATTCAAATGACTACCCTCATTTCCTGTGTTAGGTACATTTCATTTTTCCTGTCTTGGTTTCTATAAGAGGCAGCAGAACAGATGGAGGAGAACTGGGGGATGATCTACCAGTTCTCCCTGCAACATGTGGAGGATTTTCACTTCCTTTCAATTAGGAGCAGGCTGTTCTCAGAGGATCCCTTCACCTTCCCCCACCCCACTGCCCTACTTACTTCCAAAGCAGACAGCCAGAATTTGATTTCACTATCAGAGCTACGCCTGCTGGGAAAGGAGAACCAAGTGGGTGGCCACTCGTAGGGAAAAGTTATATTCAAATGGGCTCATCGCAGCTGGTAGGATTCCAGGTGTTTTCCAAATACACATGTTAACGAATACCACATTTCTTATTTCCATTTTGAGATCTCTAGGCTCTTTTTTCATTATTGTTTCCCAATAGAATATATTGTCTCCTTTTATTTCCTTCAAAAGTAATCCATATTCATTGCTCAAAATTAAAACTATACAAATGAGCAAAACAAAGAAAAAAATTGCTCATAAAGTCACCACCCAAATAGAATCATAGTTAACATTATAATGTGTTTCTCCCAATTGTTTTTCATGTATTAGCATTCAAAGTTTGTTTTAAAACTTTGAAATATCTGTGCATAATGTATGATAAGCATCATCTCCCACCTAAATATATATCTCAATTATCTTTAGAAGCCATGAAATATTCTACAATTTCTAGAGGCTGTGTAAACTGTCTTCTGTGTGCAGTGATGTATTTGATTCATTGTTTTACATAATCCAAAGCAGTGATTCAAAGTTTGGAGTTTCCCCCTATAATAGACATAGTTATAGTTAATACTTTATAACTAAATATTTGTGTACACATCCTTGATTTTGTACTATTTTTGTTTCATTTATTATAAAATACAACAAACACACAGGAAAAGTACATATACATACATTTTGTAGTTAGTGGAAATAATTATAAAAATAAATACCAATATAATGGCCAGCAGTCCATGAGCTTCTCTCCATCAAAACTCCCTCCTGTTCTTCTGGAGGGACTATCATTGTGATTTTCCTTGTTTCCTTTTTAACTTTACCGCTTATAAATGAATCCCCCACAATGCTCATCTTTTAACTTTTATGGATATGGATTCATATTTTTGTGTCTGGCTTCTTTGGTTCAATATATGTTTGTTAAACTTATCTATGTAGCTTGTTCATTTTCATTATTGTATAGCATACCATTGTATGAATATGCCATAGTTTTTCCATTCTATGCAGGATGGGTATCCCAGATTTGCACAATTACAGGCTACAATAATCCTGGGGCATGTGTGTACCCATTTTTTTAAAGTATATCCCTGAGATTGAAATCATGGAGGATAAGTTGTCTTCAGCTTGAGTAGATAACAAAAAAAGTAACATTTACACCAGCTGTGTATGAGGGTTCCCAATATTTTGCGTTCTCTCAACATTTGGTATTTTCAATTGAAAGTGATTTGTCAACTATTAGATAAGCAAGAGTATTTCATATTTGTTTTCATATACATATTCCAGATTCATAATGAGGTTGAGCACCTTTTCACATACAGCATGTATTGGTCATTTGAGTTTCCTCTTTTATAGAGGAAGATACTGGGGTCTGTTGCAGACATTTTTCTATTGTGTTGTCCCTCTTGTGAGTTAGAAGAGTTCTTCATATCTTCTCAAAAGGAGCCTTTTGTTGGTTTTACAGGTTTCAGATATCTTCTCCCAATCAATGGCTCATCTTTTCAATCTTTTAATAGTATCTTTCTGGTGAGCAGTTTTTTTAAAATGTAGTAAAATCTGTAAACTTTTCCTTAGAGTCAACATTTTTGCGTTTTAGGACATTCTTTACTACTTTTCACTCATGAAAATGTTTCTCTATATTACTTTCTAAGTTCTATAACCTCTCCTATTATCCTCTCCTATTCTAAACAAGTTGGATTATTTTGTATATTGTGTGAAACAGGTGTAATTTTTTTCTCATCTTTTGAAAAATAAAATTGGTGAAAATCTTTTTTTATGTTGTGTAAAATAGATGTGTGATTCTTTCTCTTTTAAAAAGTACATGAATACTGAATTTTCCTGGAAATATTTATTAAAGTCTGTCCTTTCCCTACCAAACTGCCATGTAACTGCTGCCATACAGCAAATGGCTATAACACAGGTCTGTTTCTGAACTGGCAATGTTCCACTGACATTTTGGACTATCTCTGACCGCAGTTTATTCTAACTTTATAATAGTCACTCTTGATACCTGGTAGGAGATGTCCCCTCATGGTATTCTCGCCTCTTATTTATCCTTTGAAACTCCATATACGTTTTAGAATCAGCTTATTGGGTGCAAAAAAATTGGGGAATTTCATTGTGATTTCCTCAGAGGACAATTTATATATTTATGATATTGAGGCTCCCAATCTATGATCATTTATCTAGGTATTCTTTAATACCTATTAATAACATTTTATAATTTTACTCAAGTCTTGCAACTCTTTTGTTAGACTTATTCTTACATATTTTTGATACTATTATGAATGCTGTCTTTTTAATTGTTTATTTTCTGGTTTCTAGTATATAGAACTATAACTGAATTTTGTGTATTGATTTTCTATCCAGATTTTATATCTTAATCAAAATAATGTATCTGAGGTTTCTTTGGGATTTCATACATATAAAATAATAATATGACAATTCTGGTTTTTCCTTTCTAATCTTTATGCTTTTTATTTTCTTTGCCTCACTGTACTGACTGGAAACTGCAGTATAATTCTGATAAAAAAGTGGTAATAGTGGACACTTTTGTCTTTATCTGAAAATGGGGATTTGCTATCAAGTATAATGGGTATTGTGAATTTTTTGTAGATTCCTTTTATCAGATCAAGGAAATTAACTCTCTGATCCCAAGTTTTGCTTCAGAATTTTTTAAAATCATGAATAAACGTAGATTTTTTTCCAAATGGGTTATCTGTTCTCTGTAAGCTTAAAGATAACCTATTACATTTTTTTCTTTTAATATGTTATCATTGTCCATTGTTTTACAACAAACTATGCAAGTAGCGAGTGGATTGAAATAACTACCATTTGTATTATCTTTCACAAATCTGTGGGTGAGAGGGGTCAGCAAGATGGCTCTTTTGCTTTTGTTTGGGTGCTCTCTTGCCATTGCAGTGAGACAATGTCTGGGGCTGTAAATATCTGGAAGTTTAATCTGGATGTGGGACTGTCCAAGATGGCCCATTACATGTCTTGTGCCTAGGTAGGGACGGCTAGAAGTCTCAGTATAGCTGGTGTAATGAAATGAGTGAGGCTGTCCTTTCCTTGTAGTCTCAGGCCTCATTCTCTCTATGTGGTCTCTACAAGGTCTTCCCAGTTGGATAGGTGAACTTCTTACATGGTGGCTAAGGGATCCAAAGTGCAAAAGTAAGACTGCCAAGCCTTCTTGAGGCATGTTTCTGGAATAGGCACAGCTTCTCTTCTGCCATGTTCAATTGGTTACAGAAGTCACAGGCCAGCCCATATTCAGTGAGGGAGGAACTTCTAGGGATGTGATGCCAAAGGTCACCTTTAGAGACTATTACAGTATATTAATGTGGTGAATTATAAGAATTAGATTTTCTAATGTCTATTAACCTGACATACTTGGGACAAACCCAACTTGGTCATCACAAAGAATTATCTTTAAGTCTAATATATTACTTGCTTAGCTTGGCTCATTTTGCTTTTTTTCTCATAATACATTTCAAGAAAAATAGTGGATCATCTTTGCCCTAAAAAGAATCCAGTATAATACTTGATATGGTCTGGCTCTGTGTCCCCACCCAACTCTCATCTTGAATTGCGATCTGAGTTGCAATCCCCATGTGTTGGGGGAGGGACTTTGTGGGAGTTGATTAGATCTTGGGGGTGGTTCCCACCTGCTGTTCTCATGATAGTGAATTCTCAGGAGATCTGATAATTTTACAAAGGATTTTCCCCCACTTCACTCTGCACTACTATCTCCTGCTGCCATGTGAAGAGGGACATGTTTGCTTCCCCTTCTGCCATGATTGTAAATTTCCTGAGGCCTCCCTAGCCATGCAGAACTGTTAGTCAATTAAGCCTCATTCCATCATAAATTGCCCAGTTTCAGGCAGTTCTTCACAGCAGCGTGAAAAGGGACTAATACAATACTCTTATATGATGAAAGTAGTTGAAACAGCAAGTTCTCTCCTCTCCGAATATATGTCCTGAGACTAAACTTCCTTGATTTCTCCATAGAGGGGATAGGACCCTGGGCCAATCTCATTGCTCCCAGCCCAGCAGGCATCAGAACCTTAGAAGCTATGATTTCACTCAGTGACTCACTGTCACATTGGCACATCCTGTTTCCTGTTGGTGCCACCTTTTACACAAAAGCACTCAGCACATCCTGCATTGGCAATGAGATGGGTCTCCCTGCCTGCCCCTTCTTCTATGTGACCTCACGATGATTGCATTGGAAGGATTATGACAGCAACTTCCTACAGTCCCATGGTGCCCAACAAATTGAGAGTGACTCAGTGCCTCAGGCAAGGAGGTAAATGTTTCTTTTCAATGATTACAATCGTCACTCTTTCCTGTCCCCTCCTCCCCACGGTTGCTGATACTATATTCCATTATGTTTATAAAAATATTAAGGGACATTAGTATAAGGTGATTAGGATAATATTTAGTTACTATTGTAATAGATTCTGTTTGAAATACTGTAACTTAAGATGTGCCAGACATTGCACTGTAGGCTTTATACATTGTGGCGGACAAAACATGGCCAGAAATTTATCAACATTTGTGCCATTGAGAGATGAGTCTCTGACCTTTCCCCTTGCAGCCAGTTGAGCACTGTAACAGCAGTGAGCAGGAGGATATGGAGGAAGTGATGCTGTGACTGTTTCCAGGGCTTAACAGACTAGCAGCTTCTACTTCCTGTCTCTTGGAACACTCATTCAGAGAAAAGCCAGCTGCCATGTGAGAAGTCAGCAACCTTGAACCCACCATTCTATGAGGAAGCCCAAGGTAGCCACAAGAGAATAGAGAAAACTAACTAGACACCATCAACTATTCTAGCTATCCCAGCCCAGGCAGCAGACATAGGTGAAGTGAAGAAGCCAACAGATGATCTAGTCTTAAATGCCAACTGCCTGCAACCATGTAAAGGGACTCTAAGGGAGAACTATCTAGCTGAGCCTATCAACTCCCAGAACCATACAAGATAGTATCAATTGTTTTAAGCCACTAAATGTTGGGGTAATTTTTATGCCTCAATAGAAAACAGGAATATTTGTTATTTCATTTTCATTAAATCTCTGTGAGATAGGAGCTATCACTATGCTTATTTTACAGATGAGGAAACAGAGACTAAGCGATTCCCTCCAGTCCAATTAAATCATAATAGAGCTGAGATTTGAACTCCAGCCTATGTGATTCCAAGGCCTGCAGGTGCTTAGCAGGCATGGCGCAGTAATTTTGATCCTTCTTTTTAACAGATATAAAAGCAGTATTGGTTTGTGCTCATAGGATATTTGCAGCCTGCTAAGATAAAAATGACAATAATGACAGCAAAGGAGGGAATATTTGGTGAATTCGATTGATTTTACAAAGATAAACTATGTTCCTATTCTAAGACTGAATGTAGTGAGGGAGACTTTTGTGAAAATTTAGGAAGTGTGAGGAAGGCGATAAGGGAGAGTTCATATACCATGCTAGTTTGTCTCCTAAGCCCCATGTGCCTTTTCTTATCAATCAAAGTGCTCCCATCAGTCAATGGGGATTTTAATACTTAAGGTAATATCAACAATCTGGATCTTTCTTTAGACCAAGAATTTTAGGGCTATCTTTAGTGACTAGCATTGTTTGGTAGCTCTAGATTTAGAGTGTCACTGAATTCAATTAAGAAAGAAGATGCAAGAGGCCCAGGAAAAAGATTACTTCAGGTTTAGTAACAACTAATAAGTGGGTCTTAACTGGGATGCACATGATAATCAACTGGGGAGCTCTGAAAAATCATGATGCCTTGACCACACCCCAACAAATTGCATGGGAATATCTGGGAGTGGGACCCAGGCATCAATATTTATTTCAAGGTCCCTAGGTGATTCCAATGTGCTGCTGAGGTTGAGGGCCAATGCCCAGTGGACTAGATCTGGGAGCACTGAAAATGCAGTCCTGTAAGACACATGTTTGCCAGCCCTCCTCTTTCCTATCTTAGTCTCCTCTCTCTTGGGTCCAGAAGTTGATTCATTTGTTCATGTGACAGTTATGTAGTGAACATCCACTACTTGCTAATTTGGAGTCATATTGATACCAACATAGAAGATTATAGGAGGAGAAACTAGCCATTTTATGGATAAAGATAAGTTGAGTTTTGGTCTTGTTGTGTTTGCGGTGCTGTGGGACCTCCTGGTAGAGAGATTCAGACAGTACAGATGTCTAAAGCTTAGAGTGAATGAAGTGGACTGCAGTTTAGGGTGAATGAAAATCCTAAGCATGAATATGGTTGGTTTTGGATGCCAGTGAATATCTCCCACTCCTGTGAGGAGTAGCTCAATATGGGTAGCGGTCCCACCACTAGGGCAGTGTGAAAAAAAATCACGATGGGTGATGTGGGTGCCATACAACTTGAAAAAACTCCTCTTCCAGGCAATTCTCATATGTGTCCCCAAGAACAGTACCAACTGCTCCTCCCCCTCCAAAAACTCAAGTGAAATGTAACTGAAAACCATTGCATTAGAATATAGGCCATGATTCATGTGACTGATACGGTCTTTCAGTAGATATTTTCCCACTGTTAAAGTTATTTGAGACATTATCACTTCCACTGTCTTTTTTATGGTCTGTAAAGACCTATGCAATCTGGTTCTCAGCTACCACAGGATGTCATTTCCTTCTGTGCTTTACTCCTCACTCATTCCCTTTGCTCCAGCCACCCTGACCTTTCTATCTGTCCTTTGACTATACAAGGCTCATTTCTATTTGGGGACATTTGCACTTATTACTCTTACTGTTTAAGATTTTGCTCCCCCAGATCTTCCTGTAGCTCCTCCTGTCTTAGAATTTGGGTGTCAACTCCAAACCCAGATACCACCTTCTTAGAGAGGCTATGTCTGCATACTATACTGACAGCCCTGTTGTGCCTTCCTTATAGCTACAATTTTTTTTTTTTTTTTCGAGATGGAGTCTTGCTCTGTCGCCCAGGCTGGAGTGCAGTGGTGTGATCTTGGCTCACTGCAAGCTCCACCTCCCGGGTTCACGCCATTCTCCTGCCTCAGTCTCCCAAGTAGCTGGGACTGCAGGTGCCCGCCACCATGCCTAGC
>NW_012102144.1:1857427-1877461 GCF_000951045.1 Mandrillus leucophaeus | reverse complement strand
GATGGTCTCGATCTCCTGACCTTGTGATCCGCACGCCTCAGCCTCCCAAAGTGCTGGGATTACAGGCGTGAACCACCGCACCCAGCCTATATACTTTTTTTTTTTTGAGATGGAGTCTCGCTCTGTCCCCCAGGCTGGAGTACAGTGGTGCGATCTCGGCTCACTGTAAGCTCCGCCTCCCGGGTTCACGGGTTCACGCCATTCTTCTGCCTCAGCCTCCTGAGTAGCTGGGACTACAGGTGCCTGCCACTGCGCCTGGCTAACTTTTTGTAGTTTTAGTAGAGACGGGGTTTCACCATGGTCTCGATCTCCTGACCTTGTGATCCGCCCACTTCGGCCTCCCAAAGTGCTGGGATTACAAGCGTGAGCCACCGCGCCCGGCCTAGCTATACTTTTTTATACCTAAAACCTTTTTAAAAATTATCATTTTGTTTGTAGTATTGTTAGTTCCACAAGGACAAGACTTCTGAATTTCTAATTCCTAGTCCCAAATTGGGACGTAGCAGATGACTATTAAGTAACTGTTGAGTGAATGAATGTATGAGTGAGGGAATAAATAAATGGTCCCCTGATGCAGGAGAGAGGGGACCAAGACAGGAAGGAGGAGAACTGGTGAGCATGTGTCTTGCAGGACTCAATTTCCAGTGCTTCCAAATCTAGTCTACTGGGCAATGGCTCTCAATCTCATTTACACATTGGAATCATCTAGAGACCTTGAAATAAAGTGCTGATACCTGGATCCTACTCCCAAGATTCCAGTGGGTCTCTTGCACTTTCTCACTTAGGTTAATGCCGAGCCTCTAAATCTAGATGCACCAAGCAATACTAATCCCTGAAGATATCCCCAAAACACTTGGTTTAAAAAGAAAGGTCCAGACTACTGCTTTTTACCTTAAATATCAAAGTTCCAATGACTGGTGGGAACTTTTTGGTTTATAAGAAAAGATACATGGAACTTTTGTTAGGGGACAAACTAGGAATGGTAAATGAGGCAAATTCAGAATTTTCCACATTAGCGTCTGCCTTGGTCATTGAACATTAAAATAGAATAGGGAGAGTAACTTAACAGTCCTCCTGGGAACAGGAGTGTGTTTTGACATTTTGAAGGTCACATCTCTGTCCCCAAGGGAAGCACAGAGGAAAAGGGAATCAGGTTCATTCCCTAAGCCCATCTCTTGGCTTATATGGGAAAGGTACCAATGGCATTGATGGAGCCCGTGGAGCACCATGCTGATTGAGAAAAATGTTAAAGCAGCAAAACTCTCTTTTCAAAGGGAATCAAACTGTAATCCCAGTTTCTAAAACTGATCAAAGTGGAGCAGTTCTGTTTGAAGTAGAGTTTGTAGCCTGGAGGCCAGCTCAGTCCAGGCTGCCTCACACAATCCCTATCCCCAGGTGGCCCTGCAAGACTGAAGCCTAAGGCTCTGCCAAATGTAATTTGAAAAACACTGTTCCAGACCATGCTTTCAAGAGGAGCAGTTGCACATTTCTCCTGGTTCAAAAAGCCTCCCATCAGGAAAGCTAAACTAATGACTAAAAGGTAAGGAGTAGTATAGTTTCTTTGGTATCAGTGTTGATCATGGTATTGAAATTGACCAGGTTGGGACCTTTTTAAGGACATTTCAGTGCACATGAACATCATTCCCATAGAGTGTCCTCAGCAGCCCTGGGCACATACACTACCAGCTTAGCATCCATACAGAAAGAAAGTAAAATGCAGATTCTGATTCAGTGGATCTGGGACAGGACCCCAGCTCTGCATTTCTGATAAGGTCCCTTGTGATGTCATTGCTTTGAATACTAGAGTTTCAAACCAGAATTGGTGCATCGGAATCTCTTGCAAGACTTACTAAAAATGCAGGTTTTTGGCCCCATCCCAGAGTTTCTGGATCCAGCTCTCTGGTTATGGGTCTGGAGGTTTTTGTTTTTAACAGGCTCCCGGGTTTTTCTGATATTTACTATGTTTGACAACTATACTCTAGTATGTATTGACCTACATAACTTACTCTTGAAGAACCCAGGAAGAGAATCTGAGACTCAACAAATTGCATTGCTGGAGGGGGGTTTGGAGATCATCTAGCTTACCCTGGTTGATTAGAAAATGGAGGTCCCAAAGGGCAAACAATTCTGCCAAGTGTCTGTCACCAAGTGGCTTTACAGCAAGCAGATACCAGAATGAAAGCATCTGACTTTCTAATCCTCGGTTTCCCCTAGAATACAACTGGCCTGTGTTTGTCATTGCTTCTCTATCTGTGCTGCTTATGAGGTCAGACACCTTGTTTTCTGCTGTATTCCCAAAGCCCAGCACAGTGCCAGGCACAGGGAAGGCACTAAGTAAGTATTATGTTATGTACTCCTGCTATGCTTGGGCCTAATCAGTTACTTCCAAAATTTCTTATTAAAAGTTCTCGTTATAAAAATAAAAATTCTACAGCTCAGGAAAAGCAGGGAAATTTTTTTTTTGATGTGAAAAATATATGTTCCAAAGTAAAAATAGCAAATTTCTTTTAAGAGTCTGAACATAAAGTAGGAAACATTAAGAACGTGATCTATGGGAGGAAAAGGGGATGACTCTAGAATATAGCTCTGGCTCCAATATTTGTTAGTGTGTAAATTTTGCTCAGCTACTCTGAGTCTTGGTTTCCTCAGGTGTAAATTGGAGACATCAGTAGATTCTATGTCATGGGGTGTTATGAATATTTAACTGGTAAATGTAAAATGTTTAGCATGGTGCCTGGTACATAGTAAGTGCTTAATCCAGCAATTGTCCTGTTGATTACAAAAGCAAGATAATGGCCAGGCATGGTGGCTCATGCCTGTAATCTCAGCACTTTGGGAGGCTGAGGCGAGTTGATCGCCTGAGGTCAGGAGTTCAAGAACAACCTGGCCAACATGGTGAAACCCTGTCTCTACTAAAAATACAAAAATTAGCCAGGTGTGGTGGTGGGCACCTGTAATCCCAGCTTCTTGGGAGGCTCAGGCTGGAGAATCACTTGAACCCAGGAGGCAGAGGTTGCAGTGAGCCGAGATCATGCCACTTTACTCCAGCCTGGGCAACTGAGCAAGGCTCCATCTCCAAAATAATAATAATAATAATAATAATAATAATAATTCCATCAGTTATACCAGAAGCTAAAGTATTATGCTCCCCTTGCCAACTGCCTACCCATAAGAAATGAAGATGGATCATCTCTGAAGTGGTCATGTACAATATATAGACCACAGGATGGCAGTGAACAAATGTGGCTTTGCGCTGCTTACGAGTACCTTTCTAAGGCATAGCAAGGCACAGCGTGTCACCTCTACAGGGTCAAGTGATTATTGAGATTCTGAGGAACCAAGTTACTGAGCTGAGTCACTCCTAAATAGCCAAGATGGCAGGAGGGCTGAATTGTACACCTGGGACTCTTTGCAGGGTCCAAACATTGGCTAGCTAGCTTAGAGGTGGGGCAAGGGCTCCTTGAGCAATGTGTTTCACTCTGTAGCCAGAGAGTATCAGCAAGATATTTTTAGCCCAATTACTAAATGGAGAAGTGTGAGTTTGAAATGCATGCCTCAGGAGTTCACTCGGGTAATGAGACTGTGTGATTATGACTCTCAGGATGTGTGTTTCCTTCACATGTCCTGGATTTTCAGAATAGTTCTAATTTTCAAACATTCTGTTCCATCATTCTATTGTAAAATTCTGTTCGAGCGGATATTCTGATTCTATAGGGAAATGGTTGGGAAAATATGGTCGCTGTAGACCAAGACAGAGATCCCATTAAAGACTTGGTTGAGGAAAAATTGTCACATCCTATAAATAGGTATGTCTTCCCCTTTACCTCAGTGATGAGTCAGATTATGTTTCACTTGCAGGTGACCGAAACTAACTTCAACTGGGTTTGCCAAAAAGGGAATTTACCAGCCTTGTGACTGAAAAGTCCAGGGGATGCATGGCTGGCTGGACGCAGAGTCCTGAACACTGATCCAACCAACCTGCCTCTTTTCACCTCTTCACTCCTTCCTCTGCATTGGTTTCATTCTCAAGCAGGTTCCTTTTGGGATGTCCCCAGCAGCCCTGGGGTCATATCCTGCCAGCTTAGCTTCCACAGAGAATGAAAGTGACTTTCTAAATTATTTCAGCAAAAGCTCCAAAAATTCCCTCTGGCTGGACCCGGGTCATTTGTCCCTCCCACCCCCACCAGTCGAGGGAACGGTTTCTGCAACACCTTAAACATATAACCTAGAAGATTCCCCAAAGGACACCGAAGTTTCGCTATCAAAACAGAGACAGCATGAACACTGCATAGGCAAATGCAATAAATGATCTTACATCCTTTTCCCCTGAGTTGGGATTCTGCTTCCCACTATTTCTTTATGCTTAGTTGTTCTAGAATAAAGTTCCTCCACACACCATTGTCATCTACCTGCAAGAGATCTACCTCTTGCCCACAAATGATGTTCATTTGGCCTCCCTTAAATTTTTCTGTCTGTGCCACCGGAACCTCAGTGAGGGCTTGGTTCTGCCTGTTGACTGTCTCTCCCCTCGTGTAAGATGTTCTTTTGCACTGGCTTCCTTTCACCTCCCCAGTCTCCATAAAAGTTTGTTACTAAATCCCCACAATCCTCTTCTAACTGTGGAAGGAAGGAAGATGCCCGTAGCTGCAGCCATCTGGGAAGAGATGCTTTTAGGATTTCACAGGGGAAGAAACAGATACAGTTTTGCTACCGTATGCAGTATCTCTGGCAAACTGCAGAATGGGCCTACTGTTCCTCTTAGCTCACCAGAGCAAGTACTCCCCAAATGATTTGCCCGGATCCAACTTGCAAATTGTATTGAGAGAGCTAATTAGGTCTGAGCTGGCAAATGAGAACTCTGCTACCTTTGTGTGGAACAATTTGCTTTATTACATGAGAGGTGATGTGTATATGTTATATACTTAGCACGTTAAGATTCACAGTTACACAGATGGTGGAAAAACTCCAAGACTGCCCCAGTGCGTAACATGTAGCTGAATGTCAAAAGGTTTCAACAGGGTTTCAGAGAGCAAAACAGGGACATTTTTATAAAATATACTTTTCTACCCAGCATAGCACATCAGAGCTTCCTGTGGGATGGATTAAAAAGAGCCAACCTTTATGGACTACTTATTGTGTCAGATATTAGGCAGAACCCACTCACTTCTCTAAAGCCACTATAGGGAAGGTACTATTATTATTCTTGTTTTTCAATTAAGGAAACTGAGGTGCTGTGAGGTTAACTGAAAGTTGGACTGTGAGGAAGATTTAGGCCATCAGACTCTGGACCCCAAGCTCTAACATACTATGTAGGTCTGATACAATGATCATCTCTATTTAGACATGATCCATGGTTACCTACTGTTTTTTTAATTTGATTTTTATTAAATATTTATTGTATGCCTTCTCTAAGATAGATATTAGATGTGTTCAATGTTCTGAAAATTTTTGAGAGTTAAGTCCCAGGTAGCACTTGAGATGAAAAGCAATAACTAAAATCTATTGAATACTTACTAAGTATCATGCTTGTGGTAAGCACTTTACAGGCTTTCATTCTCTCATGTATTCAATCCTCCTACAACCTTTCTTACACACTCCCCCCATTTTAGATTAAGGAAACCAAGGCTCAGAGAGGAGAGAAAACTTGCTGAAGGCACCCAGTGAGTAAATGGCAGAGCTGGGAATTGAACCCAAGTATTTTGGCACCATAGCCTTTGCTTTTGACTTCTGTTCCACTCCACACCAACCACATCCTACTGGCCATTGGCAAGACCAATGATGCCTTGTAGAAACCAATCAGTTTTCCGCTCACTATTCCTCAATCATCACACAAGAGTATTTTTCCTTTTTTTCTATTTTATTTATTTATTTTTTTGGTAAGCCATCACCTAGCAAAACTTTAAGTGGTAGGTGGTAGGTATTTCATTTTTAAATTCAGTTGCAAAAGGAAAATTTTTCAAAGAATGAGACTTTTGTCGCTGAGGAAAGTGACAGAATGCTACACTATCAGTTCATTTAACAAATTTCCCAAGAGGTTGCCAGTGCCAGGCTCTGTGCCAGGCGTTGGGATGCATGTTAAGACACAGGCAGTACTACAAGAATAAATACAGTTTGGTGTTGAGTTTTAAAGCATAGAAGAGGGCCAAGGTGCCTTAGAGGGCTGTTCTGAGCTACCCACGACAACTAGAAAACTGGGTCACCTGTAGCAGGTAATGGAAGGCTTGTTATTTTGTCAAAGGGATCACATTTTTCAAAGTTGTATGCTTAGACTACGAATAACTGTGGTTGCAAAATTTTAAAAATATAGCCTATCAGAGATTTAAACAAGTAATGGGTTAACTAGGCAGTCGACAGCATTGGTTCAGTCGCTCCACAATATCACCAGGTCCCTTCCATCCTGTCTACTCTAAATTCAGCTGTTGGTTTTTCATAGTGATGTGTTTTACCTCATTATCTCAAGATGGGCACTGTAGCTCCAAATAACATCAAGGCAGGAAGTGGGCAACAGAGTGGTATTGAAAAAGATCTTTTCCTGTAGAGGCATTCTCCTTTTTATTAACAAAGATAAAAGCTTTTTCCATCCCAGAAGACTTCCTTCCCATCTCATGGGGCAGAACGGAGTCACGCAGTGATGCTTACCTGCAAAGGAGGATGGGAAAGAAGCAAGTGTCCAGCTTTGTCCAGCTTTTTTCCAGTCTCTTTTGTGCAGAGTGGACAAGGAAGATACATATGGCTAAGTTATTTAACCAGTAGTTTCTGCCACAATGTGAAAGAATGTGATATATCTGAAGCATCTTTAACCATGTAGTTACAAGTTCTGTGATCACAAAAACATTTAATTGGTCAGTTTATTGGAGTTAATAAGGTAGAAGTAGGTCACATGTTGGAGGCTGGGAAATTCTTGCATTATTGCTCAGGAGTTTTGAAGACTCTCACCAGGGACATCATAGGCTGAATATTGGGGGCTTAGCTCTTCCTGCTAGAGTTGTAAAAAGGCAGAACATTTTTTCATAACTTAGGGCTGAACAACATCTTCCAAAATTAGCTTCTAGGACTTTCCTTCAGACTGGGCAGCAATTTCAGCTAAACTCTATGCATTTTAAAGCTTTGTATTAATTATAGCTTAGGTACTATGGATAGCACTGACTGTATTTGTGAAGCCCAGTGCAAAATAAAAACATGGAACCTCTTGTTTAAAAATTATTAAGTATTTAAAGATAGCAAAAACAAAGTACTACACCAAACGTGGGATGCTGTGCAACTGTAGAGATTGCACATCCATGGAGCTGGGGTGGCAGAGGGCGGCTAGTTCATAGGTGAAGTCTTGACTTGCAGGAGTGACAAATTCCAGTGCTTGGTTACAAGTGTGGGGTCTGCTCCTGAAATGTATGGCATGGTGGTTAATAGTTGATGCTTTCACACAGGCCCACTCTGTATTCTAATTCTAATTCTGCTACTTAATTGTGCAATGATTTTAGAGACTTGTTTAGTCTTTCAACAATTTTATTTCCTGGCTGGGTACAATGGCTCATACCTGTAATTCCAGCACTGTGGAGGCCAAGGCAGGGGGAATCACTTGAGGCCAGGAGTTTCAGGCCAGCCTAGGCAACATAGTGAGATCGCAGGTCTACAAAAAAATAATTAAAAATTAGCTGGGTGTGGTGGCACACACCTGTAGTTCTTAGCTACTCAGGAGGCTGAGGTGGGAGGATCACTTGAACCCAGGAGTTTGAGGCTGCAGTGAGCTATGATTATGCCACTTCTCTCCAGCCTGGGTGACAGACCAAGACCCTGTCTCTTAAAAAATATTCCATTTCCTCTGTTTTAAAATGATGACACTAATATCTCCATCGTATATTATTAAGAAGAGTAAATTAAATGGTAGACACTTTGTTTTTTATCATAGCACACCCCTAGTAGATACTATACTGCACCTCAAGGAGGGGTTGCTGTGACCTTGAATTTTGCTGATTCAAGAACTCATTTTACCGTGTTAGACAGGGACAGATTCTCATACACTAAATTCACAAGAGAGTAATTTATGAATTGAAATGTTCATTTATTCGTATGTAAGGAGTTGTCTTGACTTTGGAAATATTGTTTAGATTAGTAGGTTGCTGTCTGAATATAGAATCACTATTTTCCTCAGATGCATGTGTCCTAAGGTTTCCAAGGCCAAATAAGATGAAAGCCTTTGGATTTAGTCGAGGTGCTTTTTCTTTTTGCAGGACTTGTCAGAGCCTTAGGCATGTTTATGGTTATTGGAATTCCCAAGAGGATTTCCAGACTTACCTAAGACTGTGTTATAGGATCATTGTGGTGATTAAATTTAAGTAGCATTAATATAAACAGGATAGCGTTTTGCATATGGACACATGCATGTGTAAAGTACCATTGGCCTACCCAGTAGGTAAATGTAGACAGCATTTGCAGCATCCTTAGCAAGAATCTAACTGCAAAGGTAGTCATTCAGACATTTTGAATATCACTATTATAATCGAGACCATAGATTTTGTTAATTTGCACAAGGAAAATTAGAAATGCTTTTTTATTGTTCAAATGGATGATGGCTAATTATCTTGTAGGCTAGAATAATTGCAGAGCACCCCCTGCCCCCCATTTTTACAAACAAAGTGTGTAAATCAGAAAAGCCTAATCTCTTTATTCAAAGTCCTGCATTCCCACTTCATGGAAGACTTTATCACTTGACATAGTCCAGCCACCAGAGTCATGGTCTCTGTCTTAGGCAAGTGAACATTTTCTGCAGGGGTTTATGCAAGATCCCAAAGACAATGTGGGACTTCCCTGAGCTTACAAGAATGTATATGCATTACTGTTTTATTGTGCTTAATGGCTGTTAAATATATGTGCATGAGCTAGAATTTTGATCCGAGACATGCTTGCATTATGACTTCTTATCTGGCAGGAGGATTGAGATGTGGAGGGTACATCTGAAGGCTGAAAATGTTTATGAAAACAACCCAACCGTTTTACACAAGCAAATGGGCTTATGGAATTCACCATGGAATGCTTTCTTTGTGTTACAACCCATGGAGCTAGTGTTCTCAGGAACACACTTTGGGAAAGTGTGGCGGTAACCCACAAGCAGGGAGTTAATGTCTTAGGAGCTATTTTCTTCAGTCTAGAGTAGACTGGAACAGTTGATCTAGTTCTTTGCTGTTTGGGTTTTCTTTTTCTTTCTAATCTGTGATGTAATGTATAAGGAAAGTCTTAGGCATCAAAGTGAAATCTCATCTGATTTTTGCACATAAGAAGCTACTTTTATTGAAAGGAGTAAACTTGAGGAAGTTTGGAGAAATCAAAGACGCAGTCGCTCTACCTGTGCACTGATAATATATCTGTATGAAAAATGAAGCACTTAAGCACTTAGACATCAGCTAGGTGTTGCTATGTGTTTAAATGCTTCTTATAGAGTGACGTTTAGATAACTGCCTAAAAATTTCACTTTCAAAGGTATGATGCTATAAGACTCATTCTAAGATAGAAAGTCCTTTGTGGTTTAAAAAAAAAAAAAAAATCACTGCTTTTCTGTGGCTAGCACACATTGAGTAATCAAATAGAGAACTGCATGGAATAAATACAGTAGTTGACTTCTGCTAAAAACATTTTGAAAAGAGGAAGTGGGGGCCTTTCTGCTCTTTGACATACAAAGCACATTGCTTTCTAATGGATTCCACAGCAAAAGCAAAATCCAAACAAAGCAGCATCTTTTTTCTCTAACCTACAGGCAATGTAAGTGAGATTCCAAGTATGCAAATGGTGGGAGGAAAGAAATGCATTTTCACTACCCCAATTATTGCATATGGTTGAGAATATGAATAGTAATTGCCCCTGAATTGGAGGATTAACGTGCACTACTTTTTTTCTTCTTTTTAAATATTCAAGTCAGTCTGATTTTTATTTACTATTTCTTTGATTCTTTTTCTGTAAAAAGTTATGTGGCCTTTGGAGTAAAATATAAGCTCCCTCTATCCAGGCCAGTTGTCTCTTTCTATATGTCAGTAAGACTGTCTCATGTCTGTTATAAGCTCAGTTTTTAAAGTAAGCTATGTTTCATTTATTCTTTTAGTCCAAGTGTGAGTAAAATTGGTGCCATTTTACAGCAATTTCTGCAAAGTGGGCACTCCAGACCCCCAGTTTTGAATTCTGAGGCTACAGACCTGGACACCCAGCCCTCCCCCAACACCATCCTTTTGACTGAGCCCTTACGATGAGTTAGTGTGTAAGTCTAACTCCCCCACTACACCGTTAGACAGATACCTTGTCTTACTTGTCTTTGTGTCTCCCTCCACTCCTCCCCAGGACCTGAGCCAGTGTTCCATCCCAAGTAGACACTAGATGTTTGTTGACTACTTCAGTACTTCTGGAGGGACTGTTTAGGGCACTGTTGAAAGAGTAGGGAAAATCACTTTGGAGCCACATGTGAGAAAGGAGGCTTGATTCTACAGGCTGGAATGAAGTAAAGTGGGAGGATAAAGGATGTTTGAAGAACAGCGGGGAGAGGACACTAGGGAAAAAAATGCAGAGGACAATTCTGTGGTCAGTCTTTGGAGTTCAATTTATCAAGACTGTCTGTCAACCTTAAGGCATCAACAGTGATACCATCTCAAAAATCTTAGATTGCACTGTCTACTACAGTTGTCAGTAGCCACAATGTGGCAATTTAAATTAATTAAAATTAAACAAAATAAAAAATTCATTTTCTGAGTCATACTAGCTGCATCCCAAGTGCTCATAGCCATGTGTGTCTAGTGACTGCTGTATAGGATATCACAGATGTAGAACATTTCCATCATCTCAGAAAGCTCTGCTGAACAACACTGCTCTCAGGGATGACAACATCTCCATTTTGTTTCACCCCTTGTTTATTTATTCTACAAATAGTAACTGAGTACCTACTTTGTTCCTGTTACTGTACTGAGAAGCGGCTGAAATGCTTAAAAACATAGACCCTAGAGCAACCTGGGTTAACAGCTCACTCACTGTGTGACGTTGGGATGGGTCACCCATCCTCCCAGTGCTCTAGTTTAATCAGCTGTTAAATGAAGATAATAAAATTATCTACCTCATAGGGCTGTTGTGAAGATTAAATTAGTGTGGTTTTTTGCATGCATATGCACATGTGTGTATATATAAATGTATATACATGTGTATATGTGTATATATTTGTGTAAATAAGTGTATGCATATACATATATATTCATATGTATTTTAGAACATTTCTGGCACGTACTTAGTGCTTGGTAAGTGGGAGCTCTTATTATTTATGTTTATTTCAGGGTTCTTAACAAAACAACTATGAGGTTCTTGCTGTCCTGGAGTTTGCCATCTAGTAGGAGCAGCAGAGAATAAATCTTTAAACAAATTAATAATTACAAACCATGTCAAGAATTACAAAGGAAATGAATGGGCTGAAACAACAGAGAATAACAGAGGAGAAGCCACCTAGAAAGCATCTTAGAGGAGGTGACATTTAAGCTAAAACAAGAAGAGAAGAGGAGGAATACCAGCCATGCAAAGGGAGGACAGTGTTCCAGGCAAAGAAAAGCAGGCCAGCAAAGAGGACCATGTGACTATAATACAGAGGTCAAGGGAGGGGCTTCAGATGAGATTGGAAGGAGAGGTAAAGAGCAGCCATTTCCTACAGGGCTGAAGCCAGGGTTAAAGCATATGTGCAGGGGAAATACACATACAGTGATCACTCGGGGTTGTGTGAGGCACAGATTGGAGGGGCAGTGAGAGTGAAAGCAGAGAGCCCATTAGAAGTCTATTTTAATAGATCAAGTGAAGGGGAATGATTCAGAGTCAGTAGTCATGGAACTGGAGAGAAATGAGCAGTTTCTAGACCTGTTTGAGAGACCCAATGACACTTTCTGATGGATTACATGTGGTTGACAAGAGGGAGGCATTGAGGCTGATGCTCAGGTTTCTGAGTTGGTTAACCGGGTAGATGGTGGTTTCAGTTACTGAGATAAAGAGGGCCTGAAGAAAACATTTTTGAGGAAGAAAAACCAAAACTACTTGATGACAAGTAGTCTTCTAGATATGGAAGCCTGGTGTCCAGGTGAAAGGCTAGGCTAGAGACAGGCACATGGGCATCATGAGCTCATAGATGACGTTTAAAAGATAGGACAGAAGACCAACTTCTGGCGTGATGAAAGGGGGAGACCTGCAGACTTTCTCCCCAGTTAAGTAACCATTTAATTAAAGAAAATTATAGTTTTAAAAAATCATTTAAAGCTTCTGGAAATTGTCCTAGGGTCATACAATAATTGGAGATATATTCACTCAAGTATATTTACTAAATCTCAATAAGAATAGTGATTGTCTGTGACATTTGAGACATGACACTTCTCTGCCAGGTCCATCTTATGGAATCATCTGGGAAGGAGTGGACTGCTAACGTTTTCCATCCTCCCCCACAAGTTCCACGTTGCAGAAGCTCTATTCAGAGAGGACTGGTGCTCCTTCCACCTAGCCCCCACTTTAAGGACAGAAGTTATAGACCAGACGTTGCAGGCCAAGAATTTTGCACTCTAATCATTCTTGATCAACTTGCTGGTAGGACAAGAGTCCCATATTAGGAGGGTCAAGCTAGAAAAACCACAGACCGCTACCATTTCCTAATGTCTGCTCATAGAGTAGGTTTGTCACTCTAGCAGTAGGCTTCTCTTCCCACCCTGAGCTCTTGAGCAGTGGCATAGAGTTTTAGCCCAGGGGGAAAAGCAGGTTACTGTAGCTCTGCCTGAGGGGACTGACTTCATTTGGAGCACAGCATGGAGAATTTCATGTCTAGAGTGTTGTCAAAAACAGGGAAATCTTGGTAGAGAGCAATTAAGAGGGTGCTCATAGCTCCATAATACAAGCACAACAACAGAGCAATTAGAAGTTTAATAGACTAATTCATGGGAAGAAACAACTAGGAAGAGTCCTCCTGGGAGCAGTCAGCCTTGGGGGTTGGAAAGGCTGTACATAAGTGATTGGTTGTACCTACTTGGCAGCGTCAGAATAGGAAATGAGGCAAATCTGAAAAATTTCCCATGCTGCACACAGAACCATCACACACACACAAAAAAAAACCCCAAGCAAAACAAAAACGCAAGCCGGCACTGGCACTATGGCTTAAAGATAACCTCCGACTCAACACTGGCTGAATAGTAACCTACTCTAACCCAGAAGCAACTCCTAAGAGCTATGTTTAAAAATAAAACCATATGTATCCCTAACAATCTGGAAGATTGTGTGTATGCCCAAAGTTGCACCCTCCTAGGAGTGAATGGAGGGGGGAAAACAAAGCAACTAGTTCCTGGGTAGACAGGAAGCAAAAGTGTAAACTTCTTCACCTGTCAGAGCAACCTCCAAGTTACTTATACATCCAGGGGTAAAGGGCAAAAATTTAATTGCCAAGGGGGTAACTTTTGATCAATAAGTGGCTTACATGACAATTCATGAATGATCCTAAATCACTCAGCAAAAAGTTTTTTAAAAAGTAAATAATATGAGGAAGGACATCAGAGGCTGCACATTAGAGGGAAAAATACTTCATAGGATTAGTTAACTAAGTCGTTAAACAAATAAGTCAATGACATGGAAAACAGTAGCAATATAAACCCCTTAGGTGCAGAGGGGTGGGGGATGGACAGGAGCTGGAATCAATATCCAGAGTTGCTACAATGTATTATCTAATATGTCCAGTTTTCAACAAAAAATGTATAAGACATTTAATGAAGGAGAAAAGTGTGACTCATGTTAAAAGAAAAAAAGCAGTCAAAAGTAACTGTTTTAAAGAAACTTAGATGTTGGAATTAGCAGACAAAAACTTCAAAGCAGCCACTATAAATATGTTCACAGAACTATAGGAGAACATGTTTAAAGAATTAAAGGAAGGTATGAGGACAATGTCTTACCCAATAAAGAATATCAATAAAGAGACAGAACTTATTTTTTTAAAAAAAGAGCAAAATAAAATTCTGGAGTTAAGTATAACAAAATTTTAAAAAACACTACATGGGCTCAGAAGTAGATTTTAGCTGGCAGAAGAAAGAATCAGCAAATTGAACATAATACAGATTACCCAATATAAAAAAAAAACAAAAAATAATAAAATGAGCATGATATCAGAGAAATGTGGGACACAATTAAACACATCAACATACAAGTAATAGAAATACCAGAAGAAAAGCAGAGAGGATAGAAAAACCCAAAAAAATAATGACTGAAAACTTCCCACATTTGATGAAAAAAAAAAAACTTATCCAAGAAACTCAACAAATTCCAATTTTAATAAATACAAATAGACCACACTCAGACATATAATACTAAAATATGTGAAACTCAAAGAGAAAGAGAATGTCTTGAAAGTAATAAAAGGCAAATCACTCATCACAAACAAAAAAAAACTCCAATGGGATAGATGGCTGACTTATAGGCCAGACGTTGTAGACCAAGAATTTTGCACTCCAATCGTTCTTGATCAGTTTGCTGGTAGGACAAGAGTCCCATATTAGGAGGGTCAAGCTAGAAAAACCGCAGAGCACTACCATTTCCTAATGTCTGCTCATAGAGTAGGTTTGTCACTCTAGCAGTAGGCTTCTCTTCCCACCCTGAGCTCTTGGGCAGTGGCATAGAGTTTTAGCCCGGGGAAAAAGCAGGTTACTGTAGCTCTGCCTGAGGGCACTGACTTCATTTGGAGCACAGCATGGATAATTTCATGTCTAGAGTGTTGTCAAAAACAGGGAAATCTTGGTAGAGAGCAATTAAGAGGCCAGAAGACAATAAAATGATATATTTAAAATGCTGAAGGGAAAAAAAACTGTCAACCAAGAATCAGCCAAATTACATTTTAAAATGAAAGGCAAAATACACACTTTCCTACATAAACAAAATCTGAGGGAATTTGTTGTTAGAAGACCTGCCTTACAAGAAATGCTACAAGAATTTTCGTAGGCTGAAAACCAAGTGACATCAGTCAATAATTTGAATCCACACAAAAAACCAAGGAACCAGCAGAAAAGGTGTAAAAGACAATGTAGAGGAGTGTCATTGTGTAGGTGGCAAAGTAGGAAGCTCCAAAAATCAGTCCCTCCACTAAGGGGGAAAAAAAAAAAAAACCTATTGAGAAAGAGTTAATTGTCAGAATTAACTATTTTTAAAATCTAGAGCCAGGTTAAACACTTGCACTGTCCAGGGGAGTGCTTGAAGAAGTAATATATTTTGGTAAAGTTTAGCATTTGATGGAGCAGCTACCATCTCTTGTTCCCTGGGGCAACTGGTATCCGTGTGGATGACAGTTCATGTTCCTGGTGCGGCTTCTATTTCCAGGTTGGAGATAAGAACTATGTGCTTCAAAGATCAGGGTTGCAATTTTTTTAAGGGTCATATGTTTTGATCTGCCTGGTGGATCACTGAGGGACTAATGCAGGATTTAGCCATTGTTTCAGCCCCCTTGGACTGAAATGGCCTTCCAGGCAACATCTGTCAGGGGGAATTTAAAAGAACAAAACACCTTATTTACTCTTTCTTTATTGAGCTAAAATATCCAAGAAAGTCTCTGCCAGGCCATTGGTTGACTGCTGAGATAACAGAATAGAGACATCAGTGCCACACCTGACAAGGGATATAGTCTTTGCAACACAGTTTAGGAAAGTCACTAAACAAACATGACTACACTTCTCAACAAACAGCATCAGCAATTTCTGGAAAAGGAAGATAATCTGACTCCAAGAGTTACCCCATCACGATGTTCAAAATATCCAGTTTTCAACCAAAAAGAACAAAGCATACAAGGAATCAGAAATGCATGGCTCACAGAGAAGAAAAAATGAGAGGAAACATCCATGAGGAAACCCAAACATTGAACATACCAGAAAAAGACTGTAAATTAGCTGCATTAATGTTTTCAAAGAGCTGAAAGAATCCGGGGATAAAGAACTAACAGATATCAGGAGAATAAAATCTGAGCAAGTAGTGGTATACATACTTAATACAGAAAAATCACTTGTGTTTCTATATGCTGGAAATGAACAATTTAAAAAGGAAACAAAATCCTTTTGACAATAGTGTGCAAAACTATAAAATACTCAGGAATACATTTATCCAAGGAGGTGAAAGACTTATATACATAAAACTACAAAACATTGCTAAAAAAAAATTAAAGAAGACCTGATTAAATGGAAAGATGTTCCATGTTAATGGATTGGAAGATTCAATGTTGTTAAGATACCAATATTTTCCAAAGTCACCTACAGATTCAATGCATCCCTATCAGAATTCCAGTGGTCTTCTTGGAGGAATGGAAATGCCAATCCTCAATTTCATATGGAAATGTGAGGAGCCCCAAGTAGAAAAAACAGTATTTTAAAAGTTGAAGAACTCACATGTACTGATTTCAAAACTTACTACAGAGCTACAGTAATCAAAACACTATCGTATCAGCAGGACAACAAACGTATGGGCCAATGGAAAAAAACTAAGTGTTCAGAAATAAACCCAAACATCTATGGTCAATTGATTTTCAACAAAGGTACCAAGACCATCCAACGGGGTAAGAATAGTCTCTTCAACAAATGGTGCTAGGACAACTGAATACATGTAAAAGAATGAAATTGGGCCCCATCTCACTATATATGAAAATTAACAATGGATCAACAAACTAATTATAAGAACTAAGAATATAAAGCTACTAGAGTTGTAAAGCTTAGGGACACATCTTCATGAACTCATTTGGCAGCAGCGGATTCTCAGATTTGACATCAAAAGCATGATGGACAAAAGAAAATATAGAAAAATGTGACTTCAGAAAAATTAGAAACTTTGCGGCATCAAAGGACATTACCAGGAAAGTGAAAAGACAATCTACAAAGTGGAAGAATATGTTTGCAAATCATACATCTGATAAGGGTCTATTTAGTAATTAGAATACATAAAGAACCCTTATAACTCAAAAACAAAAAGACAATCCAATTCAAAAATGAGCCAAGGGCTGGGTGCAGTGGCTCACACTGTAGTCTTAGCAATTTGGGAGGCCGAGGTGGGAGGATCACTTGAGCCTGGGAGTTAGAGACCAGTCTGGGCAACATAATGAGACCCCATCTCTACAAAATAAAAAATAGAAACATTAGCCAAGCATGGTGGCTTGTGCTTGTAGTCCCAGCAACTCTGGAGGCTGAGGTGGGAGGTTTGCTTAAGCCCAGAATGTTGAGCCTGCACAGCAGTAATCCATGGTCATGTCACAGAACTCCAGCCTGGGTGACACAGTGAGACCCGATCTCAGAAGAAAAAATAATGGGCAAAGGACTTGAATAAATATTTCTCTAAAGAAGATATACCAATAACCAAACACACATGAGAAGATATTAAACCTCATTGGTCATTAAACAAATGTAAATAAAAACCACAATGAGAATACCACTTTATGTCCACTAGGTTGGCTATAAAAGAGAAACAGAAAATAATGTTGGTAGGATGTGGAGAATTAGGAACCCTTGTATATTGCTGGTCAAAATGTAAAATGGTCCAGCTACTAGGGAAAAGAGTTTGGTGGTTTCTTAAAAAGCCAAACATAGAATTACCATATGACCCACAAATCTATTGCTAGGTATACATCCAAAAAATGAAAATACTGATCTGCACAGAAACTTGTATACAAATGTTTACAACAGCAGTATTCATTATGGCCAAAAGATATTATAGAAATGTAAACAATGCAAATGTCCAATAGGTAAATGCATAAACAAATTATGGTACATGCATACAATGAGTATACATTCAGCCATAAAAAGGAAAGAAGTACTGCCATGTGCTAAAGCACAAATGAACCATGCCAACATTATGCTAATGAAATAAACCAAAGGTCATATATTATATATTCCTTTTATATGAAAAATCCAGAATAGATAAATCTATAGAGACAGCAGTTTAGTGATCACTAGGGGATGGGAGAAGATGAGTATGGGAAGTGATTACTTAATGAGTACAAACCATAATGATGAAAATTTTTAAAAATATATTTTAATTTTTTTGTACAGATGGGGTCTCACTAAGTTTCTCAGGCTGCTCTCGAACTCGTGAGCTCAGGCAATCCTCCCACCTTGGCTTCCAAAGTGCTGAAATTACAGGGGTGTGCCACTGCACCCAGCCCCAGCCAAAATAGTGTTTTTGTTTTTGTTTGTTTTTGAGACAGAGTCTTGCTTTGTCACCCAGGCTGGAGTGCAGTGGCACTATCTTGGCTCACTGCAACCTCCGTCTCCCAGGTTCAAGCGGTTTTCCTGTCTCAGCCTCCCAAGTAGCTGGGATTACAGACAGCTGCCACCACGTCCGGCTAACATTTCTATTTCGTGGTTTTGTAGAGACGGGCTTTCCCCATGTGGGCCCAAAAAAGTTCTAAAACTAAAGAAGACGGT
Source organism: Mandrillus leucophaeus (assembly GCF_000951045.1). Lineage (NCBI taxonomy): Eukaryota > Metazoa > Chordata > Mammalia > Primates > Cercopithecidae > Mandrillus > Mandrillus leucophaeus. The sequence continues at coordinate 1,859,039 of NW_012102144.1, read as the reverse complement.
GGATGCATAATATTGTGAATGCACTAAATGATATTGAATTCTACAGTTTGATATGTTTAACTTTATGTTATATGAACTTCACCTCACGCATACAAAAAAAAAAAATAATTAAAAAGTCAATGTAGGCTGGGTGTGGTGTCTCACACTTGTAATCCTAGCACTTTGGGAGGCCTAGGCAGGCAGATCACTTGAGGTCAGGAGTTCAAGAGCAGCCTGGCCCACATGGTGAAACCCCATCTCTACTAAAAATGAAAAAATAAAAAATTAGCCGAGTATGGTGGCTGACGACTGTAATCCCAGTTACTCAGGAGGCTGAAGAAGGAGAATCACTTGAACCCGGCAGGTTGAGGTTGCAATGAGCTGAGATCATGCCACTGCACTCCAGCCTGGGTGACAGAGACCCTGTCTCAAAAAAAAAAAAAAAAAAAGAATAGTGAATAACTGCACATTCCTTCTCCCTTTTTCTCTTAACTGATTTCAGAAGAAATGTGTTTATAGAAAACAATGTACATATAACGTACTGTTGAACTTACAGTATATAAAAATGCAATACATCTGAAAACAACAACACAAAGGAGGTAGGTGTGAGCAAAGCAGCTTTGGGAAATAACACCAGTTGATGACTTGAGTCCATAGGAAGAAATGAAGTGAATTACAAATGGTTAAGATCTACATAATAAACTTGATAAATATGTACTTGATCTCCTTCTTCTATGTTCTGTAAAATACATAAGATTATATAAAGTAATTATTATAATGCACCATTGGGTTTATAGCATATAGATTGAATATATTGAACAATAATATTATAAAATGGAGAGAAAATAGAGCTATATAATAGGAGTAAAGTTTCTATGTTTCACTGGAATTAAGTCAGTATAAATATGAAGTAGATTTCGATGAGTTAAGATGTATATTATAAGCCCAAGAGCAAACACTAAGAAAATAATTCTTTATGAAAAATTATTAAATAAATTAAAATGTTGTACTAGAAAATATTGATTAATCATAAAGGAAAGCATTAAAGGAGAAACAGAAACAAAAAAGAATTGAGGCACAGAAAGCCAAAAGCAAAGTGGCAGAGGTAAATCTAGCCTTACCAATAATGCCATTAAACATAAATAATTACAAAATCCATTTGAAAGTTGGAGATAATTGGATTGAATTAAAAAAACAAAACAAGGTCCAACTCTATGCTGTCTACAGAAAACACACTTGAGATTCAAAGATACAAATAGGATGCAAGCAAAAGGATTGAAAAAGATATCATGCAAACAGCAACCATAAGCAAGATGGAGTAGCTATATTAATATCAGACAAGAAATGTTAAAACAAGAACCAAGAAAGAGTGAGATCACCCACAGAGAAAGCAGTGCTAGAGAAGAGCAGAAGGTTTGGAGTGGAACTCTGGGAATTCTCAAATTTAAAGGTAGGATGGAGACGTAGGATCTTGAAAAGGAGACCCCCAAACTACATTTTCCCAGGCTATGATGTAAGCACATAGGTTAGAATCCTTCAGTGTTAGCCCTAAGAATGTAGCAGTTGAACCACTCTGCTCACACATTTACCCACCTTTTTTTTTTTTTTTTTTTTTTTGAGACGGAGTTTCGCT
>NW_012102144.1:1843151-1857287 GCF_000951045.1 Mandrillus leucophaeus | reverse complement strand
TATTTTTAGTAGAGACGAGGTTTCACTGTGTTAGCCAGGATGGTGCCGATCTCCTGACCTCGTGATCCTCCCACCTCAGCCTCCCAAAGTGCTGGGATTACAGGCATGAGCCACCGCGCATGGATTACCCACTCTTATTTGACTAAAGAGTCAATGAAAGACATGAACAACGACTTCTCAAAGCCAGAGAAATGTAGTAACAGAGCTGAAACTAGAAACTACGATTTCTTCTCCTACATCACACACGCTCATACATGGCAATGATACAGATGCACTGTCTTACGTTTCCTTCTCTCATAGTCACCAAATCTGCATCACTGTTTTGGGAGACTCCCAAACGTTAGACATGTAGAGGTACAGCCTGCCTAGGACCCTGGTAGAAAGGTTCACATCAATTGAATTAGCTTGGGTTGACCACACATTAGGTGTGTCATTGTGGATGACTGGTTAAATTTCCTGAATCTTAGTTTCCTTTTCTGTGACGTGGAAAGACCCACACTGTGAGGGAGGTATGACTATGAAGAATGAATGAAGAGCACAGGATCCCTTAGAGTTCAGCCTACATTTCAGGAGCCAAAAAGATTTGAAAACCAGTCACTCTCTCCAACCCTTTAAGGCTCCGCAGTGAGAACTTATTTCCATAAATAGAAAGAAATAATTTGGAAGATTCCAGTGAAAATACTGTGCTGTGTTTCAGATGCCAAAGACAAGCTGCCACGAAATTCCCGCTGTTTCTGACAGCTAACCATAATGCAGGATTTATTAATACCTACTATAGAATGAATGCACAACTAATCTTGCCATGAAAATGCCAGAAAAAGTGATTTTTGGCATGTAAGTGTGTTATAACCTAAATGGCTAAAGACATTTAATAAATGCCCTTGTGTGTTTTATGTTTGGGTAAACCATCTATACAGTCAGGGTGTCTCATGCTCAGAAGCAATGAGAGTTCCAATAGAGATAAGCCCAGCTTTTACCCTTCATAACTCATTTGCCCCTTGCTGTTCACTATGATAAGAATTCTACCCCAGTGCAATTGTAGATTCTACTGCAGCAGAATCAGATTGGTTTGTTAACAACAACAAAAACCAAAACAATAATTGTTTTTAGAATAACAAATCAATATCGTCATAAACACAAATTAAGCCAGCTCTCCTGAGAACATGAGCAATGATATGGGAAGAGATTAGACAGTTTGGGAAATCATAGGACCCCCATAGAGTATACCATAGAGTCTGATGCAACTTGGAAATGCAGAATGACTGCAACTTGGGCCAATTTTCAGCTTAAGGAGTTTTCATTGGTAACATCCTATTGCCAGATACCATAGAAGATTGAGCTAAACATTGTGTTACTTGCAACCTACCATATGTTGTGCCGTTGGCCTGGGTTCCAGAGTTAAACCATATATTTTAGTCTGTTCCAATTCTAGGCAAATTGGGAGCAATCACAGTCAGAAGGATTCTGATGCTCACTGGAAGACAGATTTGGGTGATGCCAAGTACTTTTTAAATAGTATCACTGCCAGTAGAAGGAAGAAAATTGCAGATAGAGTAGAAGTTTCTGCTTTTCTGCTGAAAAAACAGAACATTAAGATACGAACAAGTCTAGAATAGTTGGATGCTAAATAGAGTGATCTTGACTCATTATTTGATACTACTGTCTATAGGACTTTACAAGTGAAGTAAATTGGAGTTCTAAATGAACTTTCTTGGAAGAAATTGTCTCCTCTTGGTTTTAGATGCCTGATGGGGGAGTAAGGAGCATCATTTATTTAGAAGAAACTGGGAGGGAGGAGAAAGAATAGAAAGCAAAGGTAATCATAATGCATTTCACTGCTATTATTCATAAAATTGCTCTTTTAGGTGGTGGGTTTTGTTTTTGTTTTTGTTTATTTATTTATTTTTTGAGATGGAGTCTCACTCTGTCACCCAGGCTGTAGTGCAGTGGTACGATCTTGGCTCACTGCAACCTCCGCCCCCCAGGGTTCAAGCAATTCTCTGCCTCAAACTCCCGAGGAGCTGGGATCACAGGCACCCACCATCATGCCTGACTAATTTTTGTATTTTTAGTAAAGACAGGGTTTCACCATCTTGGCCAGACTGGTCTTGAACTCCTGACCTCGTGATCCACTAGCCTTGGCCTCCCAAAGTACTGGGATTACAGGCGTGAGCCACCACGCCTGGCCTTTAGGTAGGTTTTTTAATGGCATTAATCAACGCTTCAATTAAATAACAGGTACTATTTAAAAAGGGAAAATGAATTTGACATAGGAAAATTTTTTTCTCTTCCTAGCAAGAATAGATGCTCTATTCTTGCCTGTATATGAGTTTTTTCTTTCTTGTAAGTTGATATTTGCAATTTATGGATATTTTATTAAAATATGTTAAAAATATAATGTCCATTCTTTTTTCTGAACGGTTGGAATCAGCTTAGCACAATGCATTCCTTTTTGGTATAAATAAGGGGAAAAGTTGAATTTATGAAAATCAATCTAAAAACACAATTTGTTTTGATTACAGCTGAATCTTTTCATGAGTTTTCCTTATTACAATGTAAGTCCTTTATCCTTTAAATCTCTATTTGTTAATGCATGAAGCCAAAAATCATTAAGTGTACTGCCTCATTATAAATTACTGGGACTAGCTTTCTATGCTGGAGTTTTATAGTGACAATAGCTTCTAGGATTATAACATTTTCTTTAACTGTTCATGTTAACTGGCCAGCATTACATCATTGTTGACAAGTCTCCAAATCAGAGTGACTGCTGAGTGTGTCCATTCAACAAAAATATCATTGCATATTGTTTTGAAGAATAGCCTTAAGAGCAGAAGTGTATCTCTCATCTTTCCAAATGCTTTCCCCATCATTAAGTAGTTATTCTTTCTAATAACCTCATAACAGAGTCCACTGTTAAGATGCCCACTTAAAGAAAGGAAGAAGAAAGAGGAAACATTCTACAGAAAGAACTGTGTCAGAGGTTGCATGTTGCCAGTGTCGTGTTCTGATGGGAACAGCTGCCTTTCAATGCTTTGCCTCGTCAATTACATTCCAGAATGGCTGATCAGATCAATAATAGTTCTTAAATTGCTGAGGAATCTGAGGCTGGGTTGACAGTTAAGAACAACATCCTCTCCTCCTCATTTCAGTCAAATCAATCAGCCACAGGCCTCCTACAAGGTAACAAAATTGGCAGGGCTGTGGGGTCTGATATTCCAATTGTCCTTCCAGGGAGGAAAATCATCCCTGGAGTCTCAGAGTCACAGACTCTTATAGTTTAAAAGAAATATCCAGTGGTTCTTAACCGTATCTTGGATCATGGACTGCTGTGAATCCAACACAAGCCATGTATGGCATCTCTTTCCCCAAAAATACACATAACATCTCCCTATAATTAAAGCTCATTCATGAAACTCACCTTTACTTTTTCAGGTGATGAAATACAGACTCAACAAGGTGAAGTTACATGCCCAAGTTCACATAACTTCCAACCAGGGCCCCTATCAAATTCTCTATTGATACCTCTTGAGAGGTCTGAGGTAATCAGATCATCTTCCTCTGTCCTAGGAAACAGTACTGTGGTTTTATATAGTTCAGCTTCATTCATGCATTTAGCAATATGTGTTGAGTCCTAGAGTCAGGCACTGTGCCAGTTCATTCTTATCTTCCATAGCGCTGGTCCCACAAACCAAAGAAGAAGCAAAATGGCAGTCTTACATGTCGATTTTACCTGTTGGAAAAGTTACAGAGAATGCTGTTTTGCTGATTCTTTTTGTCAGATGAGGAAAATAGACCTCTAAAACAGATCTAACTTGCCTTAGAATCCTTAATGTTCCTCTGGTACTTTTAGAATCAAACCAAATTATTTACCTGGTGTCGAAGACCTATTCATACATGTAAAATTTTATGTTTTGTCTCATCTTTCCAGATTCCTGTACTGAAAACCACTTTGCTTAAGGCACACATTCTACTCTGTACCAAATCATTTAAAAAAAAAAAAATCAGTACTATTCTTCATTCAAGTGATTCCCACCCAGAAATTACTATAACTCTATCCCTCCTTCAAGGCCTGAGTCCGATCACCATTTCTCTCTGAATCCTATCCTGATCACCTGACTTACAATCTCCACCTCCCCTTTTCTTCATAATTCCTATAGCTCATATGACTATGTCCACTTGGAGGCTAATGGTTGAGAGTCCTGTTTTATTTCTTCATGCATACATGACTTAGCACCACTAAGAATGTCTATTGTTCATTATATACCCAACTTCCCTTGATAGACTGGTTCAAATGAAGTCTAGTAAAAAATGGCCTCCCTTCAAAGGAGTCCCAAATTATTTCTATTTTTAGTAATTGATGATTAACAGAAAACCCAGTCTATCCACATGTTGAAATCCTGGAGTCTGCCTTGAATGTGGATCCCTTGGCCAAGAATACGCTTTTCATTTTTATTTTCTTTCAGAGCCCAGAAAACCTTGGAAAGCTGCCTTAAGGGGTGATGGAATGAAAAACCAGACCAAACCAAGCAGACATGGGTTCTCCTCTAAATGAACATTCCATGAGCCCAACACAGAGCATCTTCCATTTCACTGCTCAGTCCCCAAATGCCTCCTAGTTATATTTAAGTACTTCAAAGTTTTCCAAACACACTTTTAGAAATCACGGTCCCAAATACAAAATAATGTTCAATCAGATGTAAATCATTTCACAGCAGGGCAGGAGAGGCATGGAAAGTGGTCATCTGCACTTGGACTAATCAGCAAGTCTAGTCCCTTGATGAGGATTTTCATTTTCTCATTTGTCATTCTAGCCACTGAATTCTCAAGTGGCCAATTTGTTCCCTATTGGTAATCAGCTAGTTATTTTTCTTCTCATTTCTCTCTCTGGGACTGTCGGTCTGTTTGGAGCAATTCATCACCCATTTGGGACTAATCCTTCTGTGGAGGGAAGTAGGGGAGGGAAGTAGGGGAGGGAAGCTATTATCCTGGAGAAGATAAAGTAGAAGACTATTTCCCCATTTATATTTGGTTGTTAAACAATGATTTCCCCAATGAGGTAAGTAAAATAATGACATAACTGCCTAAGAGTGAAACAATGAAAGCTTTAGGGGTAGATGCCTTATGCAATGGAAATTATCCCCGGCTGTGAAGTTTGTTACTCCAAAATGACTTGTTCTTAGATTGTCTTTACAACCCCCAAGGGAGCATCATCTTACATTCATTGCTTAAGTTTGGAGGAAGCTGCATCTATGAAAATTATAAATGCAGAAAGGAGAGTTTTAAATATGTATAATGCATTGGTGGAAGCAATTTTACCCCATCAAATAGGAAAAAAGGTAGCCTTTGAAGGTTGTTTTGTCTGCAACAAGGAAGTTTGAACGTTCTTCATTTGTTCTCGCCAAGTCTTCTCGATTACAGCATCTCACTTTGGTTTGCTTTTTGTTCTCTCTTCCTCACTCCAGCAGTTGCTGTCTCTCTCTGTCTCCGATAAAATCATTTTCAAACGTGTTTTCAGCGATTCCATTTTTCTGAGTTCACGTCAGGTGCCATGGAAAGGTTGACCCCACCACTCATTGCAAACGAGTCTCTGGTGTCGGCGCATTTTCTAATTAGTGGGTGTCTAAGTTGATCTCTCAGATTTCCTTCGGTCCTTCTGAACCTAATTTCAAACCCTCAAGGCTGACTGTGTTCACCGGAGCCAAAGGTTCACATTTCCGAAGTCCACGTTCAGCCTTAAGAAAGATGTTAGTGTGACACAAATTGGCATTTTCTTGGCATGTTTTTTTTGCTCACAGCAAACTCTTTATTCCTTGGAAGGAAGCTGAGAGTTGAAAACCCCTTCTAGCTATTTCCTTAGAGACACACTGAATTCGGGCAGCAACATGATCTGAATCTTGAAATGTTTATCTTCCTCCACCGTTTTTCATTTCTTGAATCCTTTCTTGTGCCCTTTATTCTTCATATAAACATCCACATATGTAACTTCACTTTTAGGTGTGTCTAGCTATGAGGAAAATCAAAGGAGACAGAGAAAGCACGTTTACACGCCCCATATCGAGTGTTCTTGCTTTTCATCTGCCAATTCCCTCCACGCATGACTGTTTTCACAATGGGTGATATCACCCAACAGCTGTCTTGGACTGGAAACTAAAATGCTTGTAGAATTTCAGTTTTTTGTCTTACCTACTTACATTTGTCCCTTTTCCAAAAATACTAAAAAAATAAAAATAAAAGAATAGTTGCCTTCAGTGGGAGATCATTCCTATAACTTAAAATAAATTGTTTCATAACTTACTCTCCTAAGGTTTTGTTGTAATTGCCCCTAATTCTAAATTTGCTTTCCAGAATCATTAACTGTGATTATATGGACATGAGCTTTTATATTTGGTATTTGATAAAACAAGAAAATTGATTTTGTAAAAATCTGTTTTCCATCTGCAATTTGTGAGCAGGAAATGGGTGGAAAGAAGTAATGTGTTACCTGCCTGATGTTCTCAGCCTGACCTAAACCAGAACTTCAATATCTCATGTACTGCCTATTGGTTGTTTAGCCTATGGATTTGCCGAACACAATGAGCAGAGATCTCTGTCCCTCATTCTAGGTAATTAATCTGGTTATTTACTGATGTCCCTCAACCTCACTCCTCTGAAAACAGGAAGTTCCTTCATTATCACCAAAAATTGCTTCCTCACTAAAGTCTTGATTTCTGAGATTCTTATTAGGTTGGTGCAAAAGTAACCATGGTTTTTGGCATTACTTTTAATACTTTTCTACCTGTTCTTCCATTGTCTTATCTTGGGTCCCATCCTCATTACAGTATCTGTCCCCTGACCCTCTCCCCTACTTTGAACACTGTGTTATTCCCAAACAAGTGTACTCATGAGAGAGTATGAAGATCTCCAATGAGTACTGCTCCTGAAATCCACAGACTACCACCCTTTCACGATGGGTACCTGCAGACATTGCTTACCGCTCCACAGATTTTTGCAAGCTAAACAAATCTATTTAATCAGCACCTAGATCCAGGAGAATTTCTGAATTTTTATAGCCGCTGGACAGAATAATGTCTGTTGAAACTAATAAAAAAATGTGGTTTATATTTTGTCTCTTTATTCCATTTGTAATCATTCAATTTTCTTGAATTAAAAAAAAAATGTATTGGCCTGTGAATGGTTACAAATAAATAACCAAACTAAATGAAACAAAACTGGTCCTTCGCCTCTGATCATTTGAGAAGAACTGATCTAAATGACCTGAGAACCCCTATCAGATTTTGTGTCTGGTTATTTTCAACTGCTAATTTGAGCTTTCCTCTGAGAACCAACCCTTCACATAAGGACCAGCTCTCTAAACAGTCAGGATAACACCCCTACTCATCGGAGGCTGCTTCACTCACCTAAGAGTCCATGTCTGTGGGCTTAAATTGAGTTAACACAATGGGTCTGTTCAGGGCCTTGAGTTGATTTCTTTGGGGTCCCTGCCTTGCAAATATCAGTGGGGCTTGGATACAACTAGGAAAAGAGTCCCTGGCTGAAGGCCCACCTCGAGCGTAATGATTATATCATAGTATACACTATAGAAATTATCTTCCTGGTTCTTATATAGAAGCTGACAGGCAGTACTGGACTTTTCCTCCTTGCATGCCAAGATTATCTGCGGATGTCAAACTTTCCTGTTGTGAATGGGTACAAGTTGTGATATTGCCATTCAAGGACTTCCAGTAGCAGTAAGAGGAAAATTACAAACCAGCTCCCCTCAGAGAGGAAGTGCTTTTGCAAACAGGTCGTCAGTCATGAGCATAGTGGCTGCCTCCTTCCTACCAGGAACAGCTCTGCCTCCTAAATTGCTGACTCTCCCCTCACAGTCTGTTTGTATTGGCATGACCATAGGATGTGTGATAGAAGCAGCGTTTGGCGTATTCCCACTTATCCCACAAGCACTTTGGGGAAGAATTAACTATGTGTATTTTCCTGGAAAGACATAATTTCCGTTGCTCATTGATTGCGTCTTTATAACAAAATGCTTTGAAAATGGGCACATGTGACCTGATAAGCCTTCTACAAGCCTCATTCTCTAGGTTTTTTAATTCCTTTAGGAATGAATTATTGGAATGGAAGAGGTGAGACACAGAGCCACACATTTGGAAGAGCCCTTCCTGATCAGCTAACAAATTTCTCTCCCATTTTTTGGATGGTAAAACTAAAGCCCAGAGAAGGCATGTGACTTGACAAAGATGAGTTTCCAAAATACAAAGTGGATTTCAGGGCTTTTTTTTTTTTTTTTTTTTTTTGTAAGCTTGTGATGCAAGTAGAATATACCTACCAAAAAGTTACAAGTAGCAACTGTAAAACTCAACACAACTCATAAACACATCCAGGCAACCAGCACCCAGATCAGGAAGCAGAACAATCTTGGTCCTGACAAAGCCTTCATAATGCACCCAAGCTACTGCTTCTTCCTAAGGGTAACAACTATTCCACCTTCAAGTATCATGTGTTATTTTTGCCTTTTTTGAACTCTCAATAAATGGAATTAGAGTGCGTTATGTTTGAGTCAGTCTTCCTTCATTCACCACTGTCAATGAGATTCATCTATTGTTATATTTCATTTTAATGCATTGCTTTTCATTGATATATGTCATTCTTTTGTGTAAATATAGTAGACAATTCATCTTTTCAACCACCGATGGACATTCAGGTAGTTTTCAGTTTAGGCCTCTTAATAGTGCCGCTAAGATTATTCCTGTACATATCGTTTGTGAATATATGTATAATTGGATTGGATTTTACTCCTACTTTGTGTCTAATGTTGCTCCCCAAAAATGTTAATAGAAGCAACTATCAAAATTGTGTGCAGGTGTTTGAGGTGTGTGAGATTGTTCCTGCATGCATTCCTGTCTGTGCCAACTGTCCAAAGGGGACCATTTGAGGAATTACAGTAGCCTCATGACAGCCACCAATACAACATTTGTGGTTGGGACTATTTGCAAGTACTCTCAAAATCCAAAATAATCAGCTGACATTTTTTTTTATCTCAAATTGTGAGTGATTTCATTATTAGCTTTTATTTTTATTTATTTTTAATTACAAGTAATATATAAATTCCTTCTTGTTCCATACACATGCTTAACAGTAATACTAATGCTAGAATATTGGTGTCGTGATTCCAAGGATTTTGGTCTGTTCATCACAGGGTAGCATCAGTGCCTGGCAGAGAAGGTGCTAAATAATATTTGTTGAATGATGGGTGGTTCTCTTGACTGTTGCTCTCCATCCCTAGAACTTCCCCAGAAGTAGTCTCCTCTTTGAGTCTTTTGTGTACCTCTGCACTCTTTTTTTAATACACTGGTGCGTGTGTGTGTGTGTGTGTGTGTGCACAATTGGATGATGCCGTGCTGTATGGGTTTTCTAAATTAACAGTATGTCTTATGCATTTTATTTGTTGTCAGTCATAGAAATTTACCTTTTCATGAGCTGTGTAATACTCCATGGTATGGACATATTACATTTCTATGATTTTCAGCTTTTGGCCCCATAAATTATGCTGCAGTGAACAGTTTTGTGAATATAAGTGTTTCCTGGTGGTAGATGGCAAGAACTAGAATTGCTGGCTCACAGGTGGTATACATTTTTAATGGTTTCAAATCACCTTCCAAAATAGCCATTCCAATTCATCCTTTCATTGGCAATCTATGGAAGTACCTGCTTCTCCTCACATTCGCTATGATCGATATTATCAAAACTCAGAAGTTTTTGCCAAAATGATATGGAAAACACATCATTTAATTTTAATTCCCTTCCATAATACTGATGTTGGCCATCTTTTTGTATATTTGTGAATGAAGTGCAAGTTTGACTTAAGCTTGCTGCAAAGATCAAATGCGTAGGGAGTAGGTGAAGCCTGCCATTCCCTATCAGGGTACCTCTTTATGGCCATGTTCTTTATCCTGATTGTCACAGGTGTTAAGAATCCTAGATAATCCCTAGATTTTTCTCCACCCAAATGCTACGAGTATACAAAAGTAATTTAAACATTTCTTCAGAATCCCAGGGGACAGACAGGAGGGCATCTTGACCTATCCAATTTAGCGTTGGTACAATGCAAAACATTTGGAGAATGAATTTTTCAGTTAATTATTCTAGGGCTTTCTCTTCGTACCAGGAAATAGAAGAAGAAAAAATGTTGTACTATGAGGTTTAAGTATCTGCCACCATAAGGAGTCTCAAACTGCAACAAGACCTGCAATGAGCACTTTGATTATATTCCTGAATGTTGGATTCATTACCTAACCAACATTAAGGGCAGAGGTTCCAGAGGCTAACTGCCCAGCCTTTAATCCTGGTCTTTGCTGGTTTGCAAGCTCGGGCATATTGAATGAAGTTTGGGAGCTTCTGTTTCTTTCATTTTCTATCAGATAGAGCAAATAATAAAACCCACTTGATGAAATCATTGAGAAGACTAATTGGTCAATATAAATGAAAGGTGCTTAGCACAAAGCCTGGCACATATTCAGTATTCAATACAGGTTGTTATTGGTAAGGTTCGTTTTGATTGGATCTTTGATCAAGGTTTGAATTGGAACTTAGAAAATGTTCAGTTCTTTTCTGCTCTTACACTGGGAAAGAAGATCACTCTGGTGTGCCCTCCACAGTTCATCTATCAGTTTATCCTTACTTGGGATAGAACAGGCCACGCTGGCCTTTGTTGTTGATTTTATACACAGCTCCTTGCAGGTTTTTAGTTTAGGACATGGAAATTAGTATATAACAAACGAACCTGCCAGGATGCTGAATCTCGTAGGAATTTTTACCCGGAGCATAAATTGACACAAGTTTCTCAGGACTTGACTTCATAAGCCCTTGGCTGATATTTTTGGTGGCAATCTAACACCTTGACAGAAAGTGTCTTCAGTTTGAATAAAATGAAAAAAGATGGGCTTAATTCCAATAACAGACCCAGCAAGGCCAGAAGTTGGTTCCAATTTTTATTGTCTTATAAGAACCCTACCTTCTAGGCCCTGACTCAGAACTTCTCCATATCTGCCTTGCGTTCAGGATAGAATAACCAGAGGCTCACAGGGAGGGAATCCTGAGAGTATGAAGTCAGGCCCCAGCTGCCTTTCTTCTCAGCTTCCCCAAAGTTCCTGTTCCTTGAGGTCCAACCACTGTTGGTTTTGGTGATGGGGCTGAGTTAATACCCAAGGGGCTGCACGGTGCCATTTGAGAAACACTGAGAAAATACTCTCATCCCATCTCATAGCCACTCATTCCAGAACAGGCTGTTCATGTGGAATTCCTTCCCTGTGAAAATCCTAAAGAGGTTAAGATGCATCTTCACTGAGAATCTTGGAAAATATGAGTGTTTCTGAGAAGAGTGACGTGTGAAATTATTGTTACTCCATCAATACTTCACGTATTCATTCATACAGTTATTCCCCCTATCTTTGGAGGGCTTACCCAGTGACTGACATGACCAAGGGGACAGCAGTTAACAAGGCATACATAGTTCTTTCCCTATGTAGCTCCATCTAATGGGGAGACCGACATTGGATAAGCAAATATATCAAAGTGTGATGAGTGTAAAGGAGGAACCAGGAAAGGCCCCAAAGGTCTGGGGGTTTGGCCTTGACTCTAAGCAACCTGGATCATCTCTCCCACTGTGTGAGTCTACACCATCATGGATGCTATCATACATGCTGCCCCAAGCGAGGATTTGATCTGCTGTAGGGCACCGGAGCATGCAGCCAGCTCTGGACTCCAGAGCAATTTATTAAGGTCTCAATACAAGGTCACTCTTGGGGTCCCTGTCACAGGATCACCTTGTAGGTGAAATAATCATATAATGAGGCTTTTCTGCACATTCATCTTGGAGTAAACTTAAATCCAAGGTGAGACAGAGAAAAAGAAGGTGAGAGAGAGGAAAGAGAACAATAGAGACATAGGCACGAGACAGAGACAGAGGTAGGGTAGGGTGTGATCATCCTATACCTATAAATGAATCTGGTATCAAGCACCCTTTCCTTGTCAGGGAAAACACATGAGAGCTTGACTCTGGACACTTGGACATGAATCATACTCTCATCATTCACTGGCTTTGACCTTGGACAAGTTATTGAGCTGCTGCGGTCTCTGATTCCTCGTTTGCAAAATAGGGATTTAAATCACCACATCCCATTAACTAGGTTGTTTTGATGCTTGACTGAGATTAAATAAATTAATGGCCATGAACAGTGCCTTCAAAACATGAAAATATTTTAATAAATACAAGCTGTCCTCATACTATATAAGTATTTAATATATGTATGTACAGTGGGTGCAAGGAACAGAATCTATGCCTTTGGGGTTGCCTTGGGGTCATAGGGTGGACTGAGGCTGTGAAACTCCAGGCTACCCAGAGAGGATTCTACCATCCTTCTCCCAGCTGCTGCTGCTTCATTATTTCCAAAGTATATTTCTGTGGTGCTCCTAACTTTCAAAGCACTCATGGCATTTCACATTCATGCCTAAATGTCTTGGTAGAATTTTATATTGAATGACCAAATTCACTCAAGCAACCCACTTCTTTTCCTTGCAGACTTCTAAGTGGATGTCATTTACTTACGATATTTATATTGTATTATATTTATATTTTCATGAGTTTACCACTCATGAAGCTGGAGGGAGACAGAATACAAGTATAGGCTGGGTAGAATTGCCTTCAGCAAGTCCCCTTAGATGACGTGCTCTTAATGTCCACAAGAAGGAGGAATTGCAGCATGAGGGAATGAGGTCAGACTCGGGGAAGACCATTGATGAGAGCCACATTTGCCAAGTCAAGAATGAGACTCCAACAAGTTTATGAACAGTTCCTTCAAAAGCATGCTAGGAAGATGCTTAGCCTCTAGCACCCGGGGTTCCACCATTCCTTGGTGAAAGAGCAATGCTCTTAAGGAGCTGAGGGCAATGAACTTCCAGAAACCTTGCATTTTTCTGACATTTGCAAATGGTATAGCTCTTAGGAACTGCGTCTCCACATCTGTCTGCTATCACCACTAAAGAAAGAAATGTCAAAACCATGTAAAAGAAAATTGAGGATGTGTAAGAGAGAATGCAACACAGGGAGAACTGAGCAGGTCAACCAGGCTGCCCTCAGGTGTGAGCACCCAGACTCAGCATCCTTGTCTCAGGGAGCGGTGCAGGGCGACTTCTTCAAGTCAAGGCTGGCTGGCTTTGTGCAAAGGTGAAAGGAATATAATCTATGCCTTTGAGGTTGGCTTGGGGGCTGTGCATCTCCACTCAGCAGCCCTCAGCCTCCCCATGCTCTTTGTCAGTCCAAGAAAGAATGCAAGCATTGTGGTAGTCAAAAGAGCAGGGGCTGTGGAGCTGGAGGAATGGAGTTTAAATCCCGGTCCCATCACTTACTAGCTGATCTTGAACAATCTCAGTCTTTTAAAAAATTATTTTTGTAGACACACAGTCTCCCTCTGTCACCCAGGCTTGGGTGCAGTGGCAGAGTCATAGCCCACCATAACCTCAAACTGCTGGGCTCAAGCAATTGCCCTGCCTCGGCCTCCAGGGTAGCTGGGACTATAGGTGCGTGCCATCATGCTTGGCTAATATTTTAATTTTTTGTAGAGATAGGGGTCTTGCTATGTTACGCAGGCTTGTCTCAAACTCCTGGCTTCAAATTATACCCCTGCCTTAACCTTCCAAAGTGCCTGGATTACAGGCATGAGCCACTGTGCCCAACTTGGATAATCTTTCTTATTCTTGCTGAGTCTCGATTTCCTTATCTGAAAAAATGAAGACTACATTATTCTTATAGGGTTCAATTAGAAATTATGGATAAAGTGTTTAGCACAGCCCGAGACATAGTAGATGCTTAATCAATAGTAGTTTTATTTACTCACTCATCCATCCAATCATTTTAAGGAGGCAGCCCAAACGTGGCATAACATAGCATAAAGACCTCTTACAAGTCTTCCCTTCTTTCTGCAAATGTGACTTGATCATCAAGGCCTGTTCAGACCACTTTGTTTAAATTGGAAACTTGCATCACAGATGCCATGTGCACAGCCTCCCACCCACTCCCCATCCTTTTTGCACTGCCCGTTTTTTTCCCCATAGCACTATCTTTTTTTTTTTTTTTTTTTTTTT
>NW_012102144.1:1837463-1843026 GCF_000951045.1 Mandrillus leucophaeus | reverse complement strand
TTGTATTTTTAGTAGAGACGGGGTTTCTCCATGTTGGTCAGGCTGGTCTCGAACTCCCGACCTCAGGTGATCCGCCTGGCTTGGCCTCCCAAAGTGCTGGGATTACAGGCATGAGCTACCATACCTGGCCTAGCACTATCACTTTCTAACAGATCACAGAACTTAGATTTGGCCTGTCTCCTCCTGAGAGAATCTAAGTCCCACAAGAACATGTGTCTTTGTCTGTAATACAGTCCTTGCAATAAGAACAAAACAAAACAAAACATGGTACATACAAGGTGCCCATTAAATATTGGTTGACTGTGCTAAGGAAGGCTCTGAAATCATTGATTAAACCTGGTTCCAATGCTGGTCTTGCCTCATACAGATGTTTGTAACATTTGGCGTATTACTCTTAGCTTCACTTTTCTCCCCTGATGATACTGATGATGATGATTTCAATCCCTTGGAGTCCAAAGAACTAAATGAGATAATGTCTGTAAAGTACTAGAAACAGCATCTGGGGCCTAATAACTGCTAACTAAATGAAAGCTATTAAAATGAAAACTTTCCTATTTCTTGATTTTCATGCTAGTGTAGACACACAAGCACTCATCCAGTCATTCCCAAAAACATTCACCCGTAGTCTTATTCTGAACTCCTTTCCCCAATGTGTGTTAAGCAACCAGTAATGTGAATTCCACCTCCCTCTGTGCCCCTCCAGTCACCCATTTCCTGAGAATCACAGACAGCATGATGGCCAATGAGGAAATCCAGAGATTATCACAGTTCTTTGGCCCCATCATGTTTGACTAGTGCTGGGATCCAGACCGTGTTACTGCTCACAAGTTTATCATCAGTAAATCACAGGACTCCCGTGGATCTGTCTTGCAGAGGATAGATCATGCAAAACCATGGTGACTGCTTTCAAGGAGTTTATTAACCAAAATTTTCTCAAGAGTAGAAAAAGGCCAACAGAGCCATCTTAGTCTGCAAATGTGTGTGTGTGTGCGGGTGCGTGTGCGTGGATTACATCCGTGGAGACTGAGGGCATATAAGAGACAGATAGGTCTCCAGCTCATTCTAGCTAACAGAGACAGCCTGCCATTTCTTCCTAGATCCTGTCCCCCTAATATGAAAACTTTAAGGCAGAAAAACACAATGAATTACAAACAAGTCCTGTAGACTAAGTTCAAATCTCAGCTCTGTTGTGCGTCTTTGGTTAAAACACCTGGCCTCTCTGAAGATGAATTAATAAGAGACGGGGTCTCACTCTGTTACCCAGGCTAGAGTGCACTGGCATGATCATAGTTCACTGCATCCTCAAACTCCTGGGCTTAAGCAATCCTCTCACCTCAGCCTCTCGAGTAGTTGGGGCTACAGGCATGGACCACCAAAGCCTGGCTAATTTTATTTTTATTATTTTTTATTTTCTAGAGATGGAGCCTTACTCTGTTGGCAAGGCTGGTATTGAACTTCTGGCCTTAAGTGATCCTCCCACCTTAGCCTCCAGAGTGGCTAGGATTACAGGCATCAGTCACAGCACCTGGTCTGAAAATAATTATAACAGGCAACATGTGTTACATACTTACTGTATGCCAGATGCTTTACATATATGGGTCATTTGTTCAGCCATTTGTTTAACCAATGTTTATGGAGTGCCAGCTTCACACCAGGTGCTGTGGATACTGCAGTGAACAGGACAGCCCAACTTCCTATCTTATTGAGCTTTGGTAGTGGAGACAGAAAGCAAGTAATCCATTGCACATCTCTTTAATCGTAATTAGATATTTATTCATTAAAGAACGTGTATTAAGCCTCAAACTACTCGATCAATGAATTGTGATCATTGTCACAAAGCAGGAGTATATGAAGTGTTCTCTGAAAATGTGTCCTGGGAGGATGGGTGGCTGGACTGGTCTGAAAGCTCAGTCAAACCTTTTTAGGAAAAATGACATTTTAATTATAAAACTGAAGGATGAAGAGGGTTAGCTGTGTAGTCTCACTTTGCAGATGAAGAAACTGAAGGTTAGAGAAGTTATATTACTTGTTCAAAAAACCACAGTTAGCATTTGATGGATTTCAAATTTGGAGCCTGGTTTTTCTAATTCAAATCTGTGGTTCTTTCTATCAGGCTAGTGTTCTTAGACTGAAGTATATGTCAAAATTAACACGAAGGACTTCTGCAAAATCTGCTTGCTAGGGTTCCTTCAAGAGATTCTGATTCAGGTTGAGGGTAATGGCTCTTGCCTATAATCCCAGTACTTTGAGAGACTGAAGTGGGAGGATCACTTGAGGCTAGGAGTTTGAGATCAGCCTGGGCAACATAGCAAGACCCTATCTCTAAAAATTTTTTTTTTTTTTTAATAGCAGGGCATGGTGGCATACACCTGTAATCCCAGCTACTCAGGAAGTGGGGACAGGAAGTTTACTTGAGCTCAGGAGTTGGAGGCTGCAGTGAACTATGTGCATGCCACTGCACTCCAGCCTGGGCAACACAGTGAGATCTTGTCTCTATTTAAAAAGAGAGAGATTCTGACTCAGTAGGTCCAGGGAAACAAGGAAAGTGAAGGCAGTTTTAAAAGAGCTTCCCAAGTGATTGGGATGCAAAACTCTAATAACACTACCGTCTAGGTCTTTCTGCCTCTCTACCCCAGGACTTACTGACAGCATAACGTTTTGCAAGAAAACATCACTGGCAATGAAGGCTCCACCCTATCACTAATGGTCTGTGTGATCTAAAGGAAGTTTCACATTCTCTGGTCCTCAGTCTCTCCACGAGAATATGAGTCCATTCAGTACTTCCCAGTCCTGACTATACATTAGAATCAACTGGAAAGCTTAAAAAAAAAAAAAATTCCTGTGCCCTACTTCCAAACAACTGCTCCAGAATCTCTGGGGAAAGGACCCAGGCAGAGGTATTTACTAGAAGTTTCCATTTGATTTAGCACAAAATGATCTCAGAGGTCCCCTCTGACTTGGAAATCCTCTGCGTCTACAAAATCCTTCACCCCTCCTGCCTGGAGAATCGAGAATGAGGGAGACGTGATGGAAGCTCAGCTTAGGGGGCGGGGAATCGGGGAGCAATGCATTGCCAAGACCTGCTGCTCCACGCTGGCAGTGTCTTTGTGAAAGTAGTAACCTTTTTTTTCTGACTGATTTATGTGACAGTTGGAAAGCAGTCCCCAGAACAGCCTGTTCCTCCCCTCAGTGCTATTAACATAAATATGTGCACGGGGCCTTCAGCTCTTGCTTCTCTCTGCGTACAGGAGGCTTAAGGGGCCTTGAAAGCCGGAGGCCGAAGAGAAATCAGAGGAGAGGAAGTGTTGTTAGAGACACAAGAATGAAAAGGGGAAAAGGACAGGACGTTGCTAAGAGACAATGTCAAGCTGGGCCATGGGATTAACAGTCAGTATCAAAGCAAGTACTTAATGGTATGTTCTTCTAGTAGGGCCTTTTCCAAGCACGAGCGAAGGGTGAGATTATCAAAGTAATTCCATTCCAAATCGGGCGTAAAAGGCCCCTTTCCTTCTTGGGTAGGACCAAAATGTTAAGTGAAAATTAAGAGATTTGTTTAAAAAATTATATCTTCCAGCTTGGGGTAAACTGGATTCTTCACTGTGGAATTTCTCTGGGTCTTTAATATGCTAATAAGCATTGAGAGTCACTGAGAGTAAGTCGCAATTTGCACACATGCTGAAATAATTTGCCACCTTTTTATTTAGAGGGCTCAAGTATTTTCCAAGACATATTTGGACAGCCCAGGTATAAAAAACAACTAATATAATATTTAATATTACTGTGCTAATTGACATGAATTATTTCATTTAATCTAAATGACAACCCTATGAGTGAGGTTCTTTTGTTTCCTTCTTTGCACAGATGGAGAAATTAAGGCATTGAAAGGTTAAGTAACTTGCCCCAGATGACACAGCAAGTGGACAATTGAGGAAATGTGGGCCCTGGAGTTGAACAGGATCTAGATTCAAATCTTGGTTCTGCCATTTGCAGGAGGGACATGTTTAGGCAAGTTAACTAACCGCTCTGAGCCTCGGTTTCCTAACTGCAAAGTGGAGAGAATAAAATGTACCTCGGAGAGGTGCTGCAATTAGCAATAGTGTATATAAAGCATATAGTAAATATCCCATAAATAGTTATAGATATCATTGTCATCTTTTATTTAATGTTCAAAAGGGGAGTTTATAGTGGTATCCAGAAAAGGATATATGTTTTGGTTAAATAATGAAAAAAAAAAAAATCAACAATAGAATTAGACATGTATCACTCTTGCTATTTTGGGGGCCAAACCTGCCTCTTCTCAATCACCAGTGGGCATTGAAGCATCCTCTTTGGGGCATATAAAGGGAGATGTGGCAGGCTTGGGGGTCTCGTGGGGTGGAGTTGTGATTGGGACCAGGGGTTTGGGGAGGAATTGTTGGCTCCTATCTGGCTGACCATCAGAGTCCTTGAGGAGCTTGTTAAAACATATTCCTAAGCCCTGGCCCTGGTGCTTCTGAGTCCACGGGTCTGTGTCAGCTCCTGGGAATACGTAGCTTGTGAGAACCTCCAGCTGATTCTGAATATTGGTCTGCTTTTAAAACCACTGGACCTGATGAAGACTTGGAAAACCTTCCTGCTCAGTTACCCAGAGAGGACTCAGAGGAGCCTGCTATGATTATTTTCAGAGTTCACAGAGTCTGCGGCCTTTCTTTGAGCAAGAATCCAATATCATGGCAATTGAGGAACAAATTTTCTCTATGCTTTGTGGTCAGTACAGTGGCCTGGGTAGGTGAGACAAAGGACTGTGTGAGAGGTGGTTCATTAATGATAATAGCATAGTCTTGGGCACCAGACAGGCCTGGGTTCAAATCCCAGCTCTAAGTAAGGGAGGGAGATATGCCACTATTCAGTTGGGACAGTGGCAATAGCGTAAGGAACATGGTGGGTGTGTGCCCACCCTGGAAAGCCATGATATTATGAATTGTTACTGTCTGTGCTGTCACCTTCATGATACAAGTGAGAAGCCCAACAATATCTTGAATTGCATTTTAGTAATTGTTTTCAAGACAACAGGAAATAAAAACATTTCTGTATTCTTATATATTGATGTATTTTCTTTTCTTGAATAAAATGCAAGTGAGTAGTATATTAGTGGCTGGCTTTAAATTTGTTTTTCTCCTTTTATACCAGAGAGTTATTTTCTTTTTTTTATTATTATTATACTTTAAATTCTAGAGTACATGTGCACAACGTGCAGGTTTGTTACATATATACATGTGCCATGTTGGTGTGCTGCACCCATTAACTCATTTACATTAGGTATATCTCCTAATACTATCCCTCCCCGCTAACCCCTCCCCACAATAGGACCTGGTGTGTGATGCTCCCCTTCCTGTGTCTAAGTGATCTCATTGTTCAATTCCCACCTATGAGTGAGAACATGTGGTATTTGGTTTTCTGTTCTTGCTATAATTTGCGGGGAATGATGGTTTCCAGCTGCATCTATGTCCCTACAAAGGACACGAACTCATCCTTTTTTATGGCTGCATAGTATTCCATGGTGTATATGTGCCACATTTTCTTA
>NW_012102144.1:1815451-1835087 GCF_000951045.1 Mandrillus leucophaeus | reverse complement strand
TTCTCATTGGTTTCAAAGAACATCTTTATATCTGCCTTCATTTCGTTATGTACCCAGTAGTCATTCAGGAGCAGGTTGTTCAGTTTCCATGTAGTTGAGCGGTTTTGATTGAGTTTCTTAGTCCTGAGTTCTAGTTTGATTGCACAGTGGTCTGAGAGACAGTTTGTTATGATTTCTGTTCTTTTACATTTGCTGAGGAGTGCTTTACTTCCACCTATGTGGTCAATTTTGGAATAAGTGCGATGTGGTGCTGAGAAAGATGTAAATTAATCTTGATTTCACTATCGAACAGACCGAAAATTCACTAAGATATTTCATTTTTTTCTTAAAGTGATGATTTCAAGCCTCCTAAATATTTATACAGCCTTTTCTTCTTATGGAGAAAGAGAGAGGGCTAACTTTGGTCACTGTTGTCAGCTTATAGTTTTAACATACTCCTTAAAATATTTCATACTTGAAAATTAAATTCTTCTTTAAAATATCGCTATAATAAAGTATGTTCTGGAAAAAAAAATCAGTCTCAGCACTTCCTCTTGCTAGCTGTGCTGCCAGAGACAATATTCTTAAACGCTCTGAACCTTAGTTTCTTCATCTGTAATTCAAGAATAGCTCTGTTCCCAATTTTAATAGGTTTCTAGAAGGATTAAGTAAGAGAACTCAAATCAAGTACTGGTAAAAGCCCTGGCACATAATAAAGGCTTAGTAAACCATTGCAGTCATTATCATTTTGTCCAAATTCAGTTTACTTATAATCTGTATGTCTGTGGACAAATCACTGTGCCCTCATGTGTGTCAGTTTCCTCATTTGGGACATAGGAATAATGATACCTAACCACAGTGTTGTTGTAAACATTAAATGAGGTTACTACATGTAAAACACCTAGCACCACACTTGATGTGCCAAAAGTATTTAACAAATGCTAGCTGATGTTATTTTTAAGACTGACAGGTGTTCTTTTTACTTCAGTCTCTTAAGTTATTCATTCATTTGAAAACACATGTCAGGAACCTCCAATATGAAAGAAAGCACTTGATATAAATTCTTCTTCATGCATTTGGCCACCCTAAAATCACAGTGCCTTAAACGTATGATGTTACCGCTTTCTGCTGGTAGGACAGCATCCCAGGAGAAAGCAGAGTCCAGGAAGCAGATGTCTGGAAGCAAATCCTGAACTCATCAAGTCCCATAGTCCCTTTATCTATGGACCTTCTGCCAACATCTTCTGTAAGGTACGTTCTTTTACCCATGGTCGAGTACCACTGTGCACCATCCTAGCTACTAAGGACAGAGTGATAAACTAACAGGCATGATCTCTGCCCTCATGGAGGTTCTAGGTAAGAGAAAGGACTCCCCTTTTCTTGGAGTGCAGAGGCTGAAAGTTAAGGGGTATACTCAGCAGAGGTCCGACAGGCGAGTGAAAATGACATGTTTAAAGAACTGAAAGAAAGTAAGTATGGTGAAACTTGACAGGAGAGACAGGTGAAGAGATTGGAGAGGTAAATGTAGGTTCCGTATGCAGGGTCTTCAAAGCAAAGGACATTGAGAACCCATTGCAAGGTTTTGAGCAGAAGGTGGCATAATCAGATTTGGGTTTTAGAAAGACTACTCTGGCTGCCTTGTGGGGAAGAAAAAAAAGTATGTATGGAGTGGGATAGAGGAGGCATACTTAAATTTTCTTATGTCTGGTGGAACAATAATTGCTCCACCTGGGGTTGAACTCAAGGGAAGTTGGGGAGGTTCCTACCTGAGCAGGAGAATGTAATGTCAAATATGTCCATCACTTACTCGCATTGAGAAATATGAGGTATGGTACTCAGTAGATATTACATGTGTTTTCTGTGGTAGGCCAACAGTCCCCACCTCCTGCTAGTCACACTCATATAATCCACTCTTCTTGAGGGTGGACTGGATCTAGTGACTTCCTTCTAGTGAGCAGAATACAGCAAACATAATGAGATGTCGCTTCCACACTTATGTTAAAAAAAGACTGTGGCTTCCACCTTGTGGCATTCTCTCTGTTGCTGTCACTTACTTGGTCTGATGAAGCTCTCTATGGAGAGGCCCACATAGCAAGGAATTGAGGGCATCCTCCAGTGATCAGCCAGTGACTACTGAAGGTTTCAGTCCAACAACCTATGAGGAACTGAATCCTTCCAGCAATCAATGACTGGGTCAGGAAATGGATCCAGCCCCAGTTGAGAGGACTATGGCTCTAGCTGGCACCTTCCCTGTAGCCTGGGCAAGACCCTGAAACTGGATCCAGGTAAGCTGTGCCTGGCTTCCTGACCCACAGAAACTGAGAGATACGAAATATGTGTTGTTTTAGGATGCTAAGTTTTAGGGTAATTTGTTGCACAGCAACATAGAACTAAGACACATTATATTCTGATATCACAGAAAGCAAGAGAGGTACAGTATTGAGAAAAGGAAGTGACTAGCATTGTCAAATGTGGCAGGGAGATCGAAGATTACCCAGGATCATAAGGAACGAGAAAGCATTGAGTCTGACAAGTAGGCAGGTAGCACGATTTGCAAGGAAGCAGTGAGAGTACGCTGGGTGGGCTGGCGTAGAAAAGGTAGGAGGCAAGTCATCCATGGGTTTATGTTTAGATCTTATGTGATGCAACCCAATTTAAAGCACCATTACTGCTGCAGGTGGAAGTATGATATTGTGAGGATGAATAATGTGATCTGTTTTGCTTTCTATTTCTTGTTCAAATTCTTGCTTCAATCTTATGATCCTGAGCTTCTAAAAACTCTCCAAAAGGCATCTATTAATGAATTTAGCATCTGGCTTTGCAGTGCTGATCCAACTTCTTCATTCTGTTTCTCTGGATTCTGTTCCCAGTGATACACTTCCTGTGCCCCCGAAATGCGTCTTTTCTACACATGATCTGGTGTCTTTGCAGCCAACTTGGGAACAACGTGGAAAATCTATCCATGGTGACCTGGGAGTGTGAAGTCTTGGTAGAGAATCAAGTTCAAGTTGCTTGAATTTTTACCCAGGAAAAATTTAATGGACTGTCACATGACACCCCAGGTATCTCCCCTCTCTCTAGCCTTAACTGTTCCCATTTAACTCAGAGCAGGGGATTTGGAGACAACACTTAACTGATGTGTGGCTTTGAGGAAATGACTTTACCTTTCTGAGCATCAGTTTCCTCTACTGCAAAATGTTGGTAGTAATATATCTTTCTCTTGAGGTTGTTTTGAGGAGAATGAAAGGAGCTGACATGTATAAGTAGCTGAGCAAGAGCTTAGCACAAACCCTTTTCTGAACCCCTTGCTGCCATGATACAGCAGCTAACCTCGAATTTGCTTACCTGTATGGCCAACTCAGAAGCATTCTAGAGGCTGCCAGGCCAGCTGCCTGAAACATGTCATAAACAGCCAGGGGAGGCAATTTGCTTTCAAAGAGAAACAGACAGAAGGAGTCAAAACAAGACTGTGAGCAGTGGGTCCACCCCCAAGCCAGGACAAATTTGGCACTTGGCAGTAGCAACAGCAAGATGTGCACCGCCCAGAGAGTATGCCTCTGCAGGACCTCACAAGTTCAGGACCGTCCTGAAACCTGTATTCTTCACATGCTTGTGGAAAAGATCTGTCAGGGTTACCCACGGTACCTGGACTGACCTATTTTTAAAACTAGAGTAGCTTGGAATTACCTTGCTGTAATTTGTTTTTTTTTTTTTAATGCCATAAAGGCCTACACCTCCTTCTGTCAACAGAGTTTGTTTTCTCTCTTTCATTCTCTCTTGAGAGGTGTGGAACAGATGCAAGGGCTGCCTGAGAAAAGTATGTGGGACACTAAACAGCTGTCGCCAGCACTTCACGGCACTAAAACTCAAAAAATGACTTGATCCTGGCTGCTGGCATATGAGTTGCCACGCAGGAGTCTTCCCTAGGATACTTATTTTTGTGTTTTCTTTCTTAGAGATAGTTATTTAGTTCCTGGAACATAGATTCTGGCCTCCTACCCTGGATTATAATGTGGCTGGCTCCATTTCATTGCTGAGTTTGTGGGTACCTAACTGATTGCCTCTTCAGAGAGGTTCTCCCTGTTAGTCCTGTCTAAGCTCTTATTCCAATCCCCTTCATGGTTACTCGCTCTCTCAATAACCTGTTATATTGTTGTCTTAGTACTATCTGACATCATTTGTTTATACTTATAGCAGTAAGTTGTCCATTGCTCCCCCTAGAATATAGCTCAGTGTAGGCAGCAATTTCATCCAACCCACTTGTCTCTATATCCTCACCTACCCTATGGTGAAGGAATGATTATTATTATCTCCATTTTACAGATGAGGAACCTCAGGCTCAAATAAATCAGATAGGTTTCCCAAGTTCATAGAACTAGTGAGTGGTAGAACCAGGATTAAGATCAGGAAATATGGCTGCACTGTCCAGTATGGTAGCCACTAGCCACATATGACTACTGAGCACTTGAACTGTAGCTAGTCCAAATTGAGATGTGATATATACTGGATTCAGTATGGAATACATACTGGATTTTGAAGACTCAGTATAAGAAATTTTTTAAAATATCTCAATTTTTATATTAAATGATGAAATGCTAATTTTTTATATACTGAATTAAACAGAATATTAAGATTAATCTCAATTATTTCTTTTTACTTTCTAAAATGTGGTTACTAGAAGTCTTAAAATTACATATGTGGCTCAAGTTGTATTTCCACTGGACAGCATTGGTCTGTACCTTTAATCACTTCACAGAGTATGACCTGAAATGTCAGTAGACCTGAAATAGTGTCTCTATTAGTGCTAATGGTAACAGTAAAATTCAGACAGTCATCCAATTTTGAATTCCCTTTTCTGCCTTCTAAAGTTCACCTGTTAAAAAATAAAAGCAGTTGTTCTTTAACCCACATACATTAGGTATCTACTCTAGGCAGACCACTGTGCAAGGTGCTTCTTAATGCAGTTAGAACCCGAATTAATCAGGAAGGGACAGAAACCTAACCTGAACTACCTTTAGTAAAAGAATAAAATGGGATGCTTAATTGAAAGAGTCTTGGGGTAGCTCATGTATTTCAAAGATGAGCTGAATGAACAATACCAGAGATGGGACTCATAATCCACTCTCTCCCTCTCTCAGTTCTACCTCTTTCTGAGTGTTGGCTCCATTTCCTTATGTCACCTTTTTCCCATGGCCAGAGTCAGGATTGATGGCAGCTTCCAGGCTCACCTCTTCCCAGTTTCATCACCAGAGTCAAAGGGGTACCTCTGGTGTCAACTTCAGCCAGGACTCACATTGGCCTATGTTGATCACGTGTGGGTCTCTTGGGCCAATCCTCCATGGGGCATGATGACTGGCCCAGTTGGGTCACATCCTCACCCATGTAAACAGGGGTGTGCTAAACTGATAGGCAACTCCCATTAAAACCAAAGGATTGAAGTCAGGGAAAGAATATTTCCCAACTCAAAGGGGATTCTTTCTTGATGAGAGGAGATAGGCTGAATATACAGAATGATGGATTCTCAAAGTCTTTCTTGATGTCATTGTCTTCTTTGTGGGAATGAATTTGAGAAATTATGAAAGTCTTGGTTAAAAGTAAAAATAAAGACATCAGTGCTCAGGCTCCTAAGATATTAGAGAAATTCATTAGAAAAAATACAAAGAGCATAGAAGTCCTTTTGTTGAGGGCATACAGAAATAAATAAGCATCTCAAGCATGAAGATCCCTGTAAAGGTGCCTGCCTTGGCTGGCAGCGGTAGGTCAAACCTGTAATCCCAGCACTTTGAGAGGCCAAGGCGGAAGGACTGCTTGAGGCCAGGAGTTAAAGACCAGCCTGGGCAACATAGTGAGACTTCCTCTCTACAAAAAAAATAAAAACACTAGCCAGGCATGGTGGCAGGCACCTGTAGTTCCAGCTAATCGGGCTGAGGTGGAAAGGTGGCTTGAACTCAGAAGGTTGAGGCTGAAGTCAGCCACGATCACCTCATTTCACTACGAGAAGGAAAGGGAAGAAAACACATACTAGCCTAAGTGACAGAGCGAGACCCTGTCTCTAAAAAAGAAGGCGCCTGGATGCCTTTATCCGTTATGACTATGTTCAAGACGGCAACTACTAAATGCAAATAACGGAACAATGAATGTACTTGACTTCTTATCATTGTTGGAATATTGCTGCTAACAATTTATTGAGTATTAACAGTGCAGAACATACTATTAAGAACAGTTCTGGTCTAGTAGATGAACAATCTTATATAGGTAATATTTTCTGTTGAACAACGTGCCCCTGAAAAATCCCTTTAGAGGAACTAAAAACTCCCACTCACAGTCAAAATGTCTCCCTTTTTCTCAGAAAGGAGACTTGTTGGTTTTTGTAGAAGAAAAAGTGGTTCTTCCTCCTTCTGGATTCAAATCCCCCATTTTCAGCCTTGTGATGTAAAGCTGTCAGCCTTATTGTCATCTAATCACCAACTCCAACGTCCAGGATCTTATCTTTCCTTTTTTACTTAGTCGTGGGAGTGACGTTTGGACACATTTCATTAAAACTGAGAAAAAGCGGGCTTCAGAACTTGAAACATAACTCAGGTTGAATATGCAGCCACTAAAGAGATCTTGGAATAATTTATAAGCCAATCCATCCATGCCTGGGGAACCCAATGGGTATCTTGAAATACATTTATATCTACATCTATGTGAGCTTCATAGAGATATTTTTAAAAGTGTGTGCTCATATTCATTATCTTTTTCTTTATTTCTGGAAGATACAGTATGAGTTTACCCTCTTATTTTCTTTCTGGTTGGCTACTCAGTCGCACAAAGACCAAGATGTGAAACTCTAACTTTTCAGTCCAGATGATAAGGTCTTGCCTAAACTGGAGGGGCAGAAAGAGCTGCTCTTTTGCTATGCATGCCTGAAGCATTATAAAAATAAGAGTCAGGTTTCTTGTCTGGAAAGATCTCATTTGTGGGGGAAAAGGGCAGGGAGGGGAGTTGTCTTAGGAGGTAACGTGGGGCTGCTGTGCATTGTACCTAATCATCATCTTTGCAGGAGTCTCTGAGTCCATATTTCCACTACCTCACCTTCTCTGTGCTTCCTGGAAGCCAAGGACAGGTGGGCACAAGAGATAGCCTTTATAGAAATAGGGTGAAATGAGTTTCCTTTAGAAGTGTGCTGTGGTCAGAGAAAACTTGGGAATTTTGTTTGCATCAGTACTCATTACAGTTTTTCTGGGTGATTTGTGACAAATGAATGCTTTATACAAATCATTAAAAATTAGTTATCTAACGTATGTAACATCTTTGGAATGAAGATCAATAGATACATTTTTTAAAGTGGGGGATGGTGGTTGGGAGATGTGTTTTCCTCCCTGCAAACTTTCATGTTTAATTGAATCTGTAAATTAAACTTTTTTACCCTTCTCATTTTAAATCCTGGCTAACTGGTACCTGGGCTTTCTGGCACAAGATGCGAATCTACATGTCTAGCTTTGCAGGTAGTGGTGACTCATTGTTATAACCGAATGGGAGGGAAGAAAAAACACACAAAAAAGTTCTCCATCTTACTGAAGAACACAGAATGTCATTTTTGGAACAGTCAGCAATTTCTAGTTAAACACTGCCAGGTTTATCTTAAAGGGACCACTACATAATCTTGTTTGTGTTCATTTATAATTTTTGTATCTGAGGTTATTTCAGATGATAAGAAAGGAATGGAATTGATTGTTCATACGAATAGCTGACTGTCCCTTGTAATTATTTGTTTGCCTGCATAAGATGACATCTATGATGCCAATGGTCGTAAGAGAGGAATACCCACTTCACAATATTCCTTGAACCATTCACTTTAATTTTGGACACTGAAAGAAACCAGAGCTGTTAGCAATAAAATTATCTGTTAAACTTTCTCTGTTCTATTTCAGATGTTTTTCCTATGCTATCAGATATAAGAGAAGGTTTTTCTAAGATGTGCCCCATAACTATGCCTTGATGTTCTGGAAATCTGGAAAATGAATAATGTACTTGTCTTTACCCAGAACTGAAAGAAGAAATAATTTGGTATTAAATGACTAAGACTTTTCTTCTAATAATAAGCACTGAGCCATGTGGATCTCAGTTATCAGTAACTCCCAAATTATAGGGCAGGCAGTTCAGGATTCAGAGTACCCCATATTCCCACCTCATGGCCTTTGCACATGCTGTTCCCTCTTACCTACAACTCCCTCCCCACTCTCATTTCTTCGAACATCTCCTACTCATCACTTCTCAATTTAATATCACTTCCCTGACATTGACTAGTCCTCACAGCATACTATAATTTTTCTTATGAAAATTTATAATTCATTAATAAGCTAAGCATTTATAGGAGAAAACTGCTTTCTCTTCATTCTGGATTCACATCCCCCATTTTCAGCCTCATGATATAAAGCTGTCAGCCTTTTTGTCATCTTATCACCACCTCCAATATCCAAGAGCTTATCTTTCCTTTGTCACTTCATTGGGATTACTACTGGGACAGTCACTATTCATTGGGACAGTTGAATATTGGGATAGTCACTATTAAGCAGAGGTAGCTACAGTGCCAAGTACTGTGCCTCACACATAGTAGGTACTCTATAAAAATTTTATTGATGGAATGAATCAATTCACTGATGTTCCATTTAGTTCTGGGGCGAAGGATCTCAAGCTTAGGAATAACTTGGGAGTAGATCCAAGCTAGATCCCAGACACCCCTTAGAGGTCAAATTGTCCATCCTTTTCCTCCAGACAAGGTTGTAGCTCATCTTGTGATTATTCAAAACTTCCAACTCACAATCCAGGCTTTGATAGCTTCTACCAAGAGTACCATCTCTGCCCAACACTGCTTCCAATGCAAGCTCTGAAAACTGTCAGCATATATTGGTGCCTAAGGGAACCAACCTTCAAGATGGCCTCCAATAACCCTCACCTCCTCTCAGTTACTCCTTTGTACATTTCCCTCCCAATGATTTAAGGCTGGTCTATGCTGACTTCTGAAGCTATTACATGACTTCACGGCTAGGTAATAAAAGAAGGAATTGCAGCTCCTGCCTCAGTCTCTTAGATAAGCAGCTTTGCCAACATCTAGTCACTATGCTGAAAGACACATGAGCAGCACTGTGGAAAGTCCCATGTGGAAAGAAACTGAGGCTTCCACCAGCACCATCTTGCAGCCATGTGAGCAAGCCACCTAGGAAGTGGATCCTCCAGCCCCAGCGTTACCTAAGAACACTAAGCTTATAGTTTCATTGACCCAGGTAGAAATAGAAATACAATGGAGATGGTTTCAGATGCTTCGTATCTTGTCAATATCCTCTTCAGAAGATAGAAAGGCAAGAAAGTTATTTTTGCTCATCATATGTTGGTAGAGAAATCATACGATGAATATTCATTACAACCAGAATGATGCAATAAATTTCCTATTCCCTCTCTATTCATTTAAAACCAGCTTCTTGGGTTAATTATAGGTTCAAAAGCTTTAATCCATTCAGCAAGCTTTTCTTTATATGTTTCACAATTATTTTCTAATACTCAGAACACTTCAGTCAAAAATGGCCCTATAAATTCTTCTTCACTTGGCAAATAGACTCTATATTGTCTTTCAAGAGAAATTTATGTTTTCTCAAACTTCAGTCACCTAAACTACAGGCCAGACACAGCCACGGACAGAGGAATAAACGTGATCTTTGTGAACGCCAACACAAAGTACCTTATTCCATTAAAAATGGTGGAAGGTGGGTCTTATCTACTTTTGGCATGAAAAATATTGGGTGTTGTGTGGATGCCTCATGCACTGTGCATTTGGTCCCATTTTGTATTACTAAACACTTCTGCCTTCTTTTTATTTTCATTTTTCATTCTTTCTCGCAAGAAGTCTTATTTTCCTTTCTATCCTTTAGGCTTGCCTTGGCAGGGAACACCTGTTTATTTGTCAAGGATGTCCTGGCCAGCCTGTCCTCCTAGAGACCCCACATTATGTCCCATGCTTCAGGGTCAGTAGTCATTTGATTTGTTCCTTTTATAGTTGTATCTTTATTTTCTTATTATAATAATACCTGCTTATTATAAAGATAAATACCAAACAATACAGAAAGATATAAGGCAGAAAAAAATCACTTCTATTCCTTATGGTTAATAGTTTGAGTTTAGGTTTTTATGGTGTTAGAAATAAATTTTCGGTGCTGCAAAAGAAATAGCACTCGAACATAAATTTAATTTCTCAGCAAGGCAATTTTACTTTTATAAAAGGGTGGGTCTCGCAGATTGAGCAATGGTGAGAGCACACCTGAACAAGGGAGGGGAAGGGGTTCTTATCCTAATGCAGCTAATCTCTACTGCTGTGTCTTTCACCTATTGGCTAGGGTTGGACCACACAATCTAAGCTAATTCCGACTGGCTGTTTTAAAGACAGCATGGGTACGAGCCAGAGAGGTGGGGTGAGTAGTTTGGCAGGAAGGACAGTTACAGAACAGGTGACTAAAGGTGACTCAGGTCAGAGCAGGTGACTAGGGCTGACTCAGGACGGAGCAGGTGACTGGGGGGACTCAGAATGGAGGTAGGTGATAGAGGCTAGGAGGGGGTTGTTTACTGAAACTAGGGGCAAGGAGATGTAAAGAATGAGGAAGTTAAACTTTAAAATGAAGAACAAAGAACAGGGGAGCTGAACATACTGATACATTGGTTCTTTGGAGAGGGTCTCAGAACTCATCGTACTTAACAATCTATGGGCTAAAACCTTTGAAGAGGAATTTATTATATCCTACAATGTTGTTTTTTTCTTTTGTGAGTATTTATTTATGTATAAAGAAACTGTTTCCATAAATGGAATCATTTAATCATATTCTGTAACTTACACATCTTTTAGCAATATATTGGGGACATATTCACGTAATAGCAACGTCATACTTTATTGCCTTATTTAGGTGCTAGACAAGTTCTCAAAAGAGCACCATGAGACAGTTACTATTAATGGTCCCATTTTATAAATGAAGCAATTGAGTCTTAGAGAACTTAAGTGACTTGCCTGATGCCACAAAACTCACAGGAGGGAGCTGGAATTCAGCCTCCAGATGTAAGGGTCTAAATTCTTAGCTGCTACACATGTCAGTGTTTAGAAATGCAGCTCTTGCTCTTGAGAGTAGTACATACCACTAATGCCCTTCACATGTGCCATGTACCTTCACTGGCCCTCTGCTCTAGACCCTTGACTTGTTTCCCTTTCCTCTCCTGTGTACCCCTCCAATTTACTGTTCCTTTTGTCTACTTTCCCAAGCTTGTTACATTTTTGCTTTATTTGTTCACTCTGAATAGCATTTCCCTTCTCTCGGGGTGTGTTTTGATCTTAATGATCTGGTGTTAGGCTGGTTTTGACAATGACGGGGAGAAGTTAAGGACTTTATACAATTTGGGAGTCCTATTCAAGACTCCTACAAACCCTATTATCTTAGGAATCGGTAGATTTAATGAATAATGTTTCCTTTTTTCCCTCCTACTCTAATTTTGATTCTGCTCATTCCTAACCCAGGTCACTGTCTCCTCCTGAACTTTTACTAACAATGCCTTGGGTGTGTCCATGAAGCTCTTAAATCCTCTTCCCAAGAAAGAGAAGGAAGAAAAGCATCATTATGTGTGGGCTAGAGTGTGTCGGGGGGATGGTAGGGGAACCGGGGGCACAAAGAGGTGAACCCACTGGGCTTGGTTTAAGGACTAGGAAGCCAGGGTAACGGCCCTCCTAAATCTGTACTGTGTCATGATCCAAGGGCACTCCCAGCCTCAACCCAGTCGTTTGGCCTATGAGAACACTGTCTGAGAATGAAACTTAAACCCTCAAAGAAAAGGCAGGACTT
Source organism: Mandrillus leucophaeus (assembly GCF_000951045.1). Classification (NCBI taxonomy): domain Eukaryota; kingdom Metazoa; phylum Chordata; class Mammalia; order Primates; family Cercopithecidae; genus Mandrillus; species Mandrillus leucophaeus. The sequence continues at coordinate 1,823,250 of NW_012102144.1, read as the reverse complement.
AAGGCCTCATTGCTGGCACACAGCAGTGTGCAGTTTTCCTCCTGTGGGAAGCAACAGACCATCACAGCAACCACAAGATGTTGGAAATGGTGGCTTCGCAACTGGCTTGGTGGCAGAGAGTTTCAGGCTCCTCACAGTGCACCCTCTTTTTTTATAAGTGGCAGTTAGGCTGCAGCAGGCTGCAGCCTCTGAACCATCACATCTCAGATGGATTCCATTTCTGGGAGTTACCAAATGGTCCTTATAGAGTAGGATTAATCACACAGCAGTCAGAGTTGACTATTTTTTCACTGTAGCTGTAAAGATAAAGGTATTGAGCAGGAGGAGATGATCATAAGTAGCTACTAGGTATGGCATTGAATGTTAGTGACAGTTGACCAATAGTGGCTGCCCAAAGTAATGTGTATATATAAGGATTCTGCAGTCACTTCCAGACTCAAAGGGAAACAGCTCCATAATCAACTAGTAATGTCTGCAATAGCCATGGGTAAAGAGCATGGCAGCATGTGTGTGTCATGTATTTGTCATAAGAATAGGTTATGGAATGGTAAAGATCTTTCCAGGGTGTCTGGAACATTAAAACTTTACAGTAAATGGGAATTATGCAGACATATCACCAAGGGTTATAGCACCATAAAATATTACCAGGGCCAAGGGAAAAACAAGTATGTTGATAATCCTATTGCTAAATGTAATAGTGATTTTGAAGATGCCTTTTTGTTTTCTTGATACTGACTGGTTTTATTATTCTAGGTGACTGTGCCTTAAGTTTTAGGATGTGTCCTGCCATTAACAGAAGTTGAGGCTAGGCTCCAAACTCCTACCTTGACAAACATGTTCTGTGTTATAAAACCTGGTATGCAATTACATGGCTCACATACTCACTACAGGTGAAGATGTGAAGATCCACTTTATTTTAGTTGTTCACCCTTTGGGCAAATTGTGTAAGGGCCCTGAGGCTCAGTTTTCTCATTAATTAAATGAGCATATTTAATTTACAGGATTGTCATGAGATGACATTTAGATAATCTAATCTTCATGAAAAAGCTGCAGAGATACTATTCTACGGTATTAACATTTTCATAATTGTTATTCTATTTATGCATATAACTTCTGAATTTACTTGGGCTAGAGGAACAACTGAAAACAAATGTCCAGACCTGAAAATAACAATAGTGGTAGGAGTTACCACTTACTCATTTACTAAGGCCCACTCAGGACTGGGAACTAGATTAGTTCCTACCTTATCATTTAAGGGCAGGGTTGCCAGGAAAAATACAGGATGTCCAGTTAGTTTTAATTTTAATTTCAGATAAATAATCATTGGGACATATTTATATTTTTAAAACTATTTGTCATTTATTTGAAAATCAAACTCAACTAGGCATCCTTTTAAAAATAAAAACAACAACAACGAAGCAGTAGCTATAATCTAGTATAATCTAGGGCTTATGAGAGTAATTTTTTTTTTTTTTGAGATGGAGTCTTGCTCTGTTGCCCAGGATGGAGTGCAGTGGCACGCTCTCGGCTCACTGCAAGCTCCAGTTCCTGGGTTCACACCATTCTCTTGCCTCAGCCTCCCAAGTAGCTGGGACTACAGGTGCCGGTTCACTGCAAGCTCCGGTTCCCAGCTTCACACCATTCTCCTGCCTCAGCCTCCCAAGTAGTTGGGACTACCGGTGCCTGCCACTACCTCTGGCTAATTTTTTCTTTTTGTTTTTTGTTTTTTGTTTTTTTTTAGTAGAGACGGGGTTTCACCATGTTAGCCAGGATGGTCTCAAAATCCTGACCTCACGATCCGCCCTCCTTGGCCTCCCAAAGTGCTGAGATTACAGGTGTGAGCCACTGTGCCTGGCCGCCTTGTGAGAGTATTAAGAGTTTGTGAACATAAATTACTTAGAAGAGTGACACTCGCGTAGTAAGCATGTTATCAATGTTAGCAATTAGAGAGATGACCCCATATCAAGGTTACAAGGAGAGGCTCTGGAGCCAGACAGCCTGCACCAAATCCCAGCTGGGCCACTTATTAGCCGGGTGACCTAGGGCAGATACTTTACCCCTCCATGCTTGAGTTTCCTCATCTAGAAGATGGGGAGAATGACAGTCCCTTCCTCATAGGGCTGTTGTGAGTGCCACTGAGTTAATATGTGTGAAGGTTTTAGAAAAGCACCCAAGACAGTGAAAGGCTCCAAAAATGATAGCTCTTACGATACTACTGTCATTGCTGTTCTTATCTGTTTAACTGGCCCTAAGATTTGAGTATTTGTGCTTACTGTAATAAAAGAATCCATACCTGCTGTCTGCCAGAAAGGTTTGGGACAACTAGGAAAGTGTTACCTCATCCCCAATTCACACAGGACATAAATAAGACCATAGAGGCTACTAACTTGCCTAAGGTCACATGGCCAAAGCTGGGGTTCAGATCCCTGACTGTCTGACTCTAAAACTGAATCTCTTTCCACTCCTCTGAGGAGCTCAGATCTATGATCTATGAGCTGGCAATAACACCATCTATTAGATGTGTGAGCATTTCGTAAATTCTGGAGAATGCTATCTGAATATTAGTATAATATTATAGTTCATTATGTTTATTTATAAAAAAGTCAAAATGCTCTAAAGCATTTTATCACCGTTGTTCTTCTTGTTGCCTGAGGTGAACAGAGCAGGGATTATTGTCACCCCTAGGCGGCAGGTGGGGAGTCAGAATCCAGGCAGGTGAAGTGACTTGTTCCGAGTCACCCAGCAGAATAAGGAGGAGCGGAAATGACCAGCATCCTTGGTTTCAAAGTCCATGTTTGTTTTCCGACCTGTGTCATCTCCTTCATTTTAAACACATTCCTCTGTTAGAGCTTCCAGCATGGTCTACTTTGGTTGTTATTAAGTATGTCATCCACATCCAAAGACAGCTCGAGTGTTCTGTCTTAGAAAAGTTCCCCCATGTTGGATTTTTTTCCCAGTTTATCTTCAAAATAATAAAAACAAAGAATTCACAAATCCAGGGGAAGGATTAGCAAAACAAACTTTGCTGTTATTTTTGAGCTATAAGGAGAGCAAGTAAGCACCATAATTATTAGCAAATGTTCTATAGCCTGCATTATCTGATCGTGCTAATTATAAAGCAAAAGCCACTTCACCTCCGATTTTCTTTAGAAATTACAGGTATAGGTCGGGCGTGGTGGCTCACGCCTGTAATCCCAGTACTTTGGGAGGTAGAGGTGGGCGGATCACCTGAGGTCAGGAGTTTGAGACCAGCCTGACCAACAAGGAGAAATCCCATCTCTACTAAAAATACAAAACTAGCCGGCCATAGTGATGCATGCCTGTAATCCCAGCTACTTGGGAGGCTGAAGCAGGAGAATCACTTGAACCCGGGAGGCAGAGGCTGTGGTGAGCCAAGATCGTGCCATTGCACTCCAGCCTGGGCAACAAGAGGGAAACTCCATCTCAAAAAATAAAGAAAAGAAAAGAAATCACAGGTATAATTCCTACCATGTTCTTACAGCCTCTTAAATGTTCAATCATGCTCCAAATGGTCATTTCGCAGCTGAACATATTCTGTGAATCTGTTTTTGGATTCCTGAAACTATTGTCCATGCAGTGTGTCTCTAGATCACTATTAATATATTATATGCCCATCCTTAAATTTCTTTTCACTTAAGAAAAAGGTAGTAAGATGTTTATGGAAAAAGCTGATTTTAGAGACTTTAAGAGGAAAGGGCTATGAAAGACCAGGCAGGAGTCCAAGCTGACCTAAGACGAAAGTCTATCAAAGCTGAGCGTCTCCAGCCCGGCAGCATGGCGCTGAGCAGGAAAGGAGTTGACAATCGGTAAATGTCACAGGATAGTTTCTTGCCCTGTGAAATTCTTCCTGCGGGGCAGAGGAGGGAAGGGGGGAGGGGGCGGGGCGCGGTGGTGGGAGGCAGCAGAAATTCTCTATCCTCTCTCAGAAACACTTGGAAGGTAATCATAGGCAGTAAATTTTATAACAGAATCAGGAAGGAAAAAAGTGTTAAAATTTGTAGATCAGGGCCCCTTTTTATTGTTTAAAAAAAAAAAACTATGCAAGAAAATAAGAGGAAAGAAAGACTGAAAGGATGTATACACAAATGGAAGGGGCGTTCCTTCTGGAAGGCTGGCTAAAATTGCTTTACTTGCAAATAATAGAATGTCAACTGGAACTAGCTTGAGCAGAAATAAAATAAGAGAAAGTACATTCACTTATATAATTTTTTGGCTCATATACAGAGGTTACTAATTTCACATATGACTAGATCCAGGTCTTCTGTCTTTGGGGATCTCTCACTCCTCACCCTTCTTTGTCTCCATCCAGAAAGCTGTTCTCTATTCTTCACCATCGGAAGCTTCAAACTTGTTAATGATATGTCTTCCTGGTTCCAAAAGAAAAGATCATCTTTCAGTAGCTCCAACAAAAGTCCCAGAGGAGAGTCTGGTCCATTGGTCCATGCCTGCATCTGGGTCATCTTCACGAAAACCATATGGATCAAGCAGGATTGCTACGTAATCAGAATTGGTTCCCAAAAGGGAGGAATGCAGGCACATAAAAATCATACATCCTCTACTCTGTGATTTTCATCTGCTTTTTGCTAGACTATTTTAATATAATTTTAATGAACCTATATTATTTTATAAGGTTTAAACATTTTAAAATTTATTTTGAAAGATACTGTGATGTAGAATAAAGGATCTAGGAGATTCTAAGTGCCCAGGAGATACTATACTTCTAATGTCTACAAATGCCTTTCAAGAAAATGGACACCAGTTTACCTACAGCATAAACCATCAGAGTTTGCCCAAGACAGCCTGCTACCCTGGCAACAGTTAGTGGGAGGGGAGATAATCGCCATAATCTAATGAAAATAGCACTGTCCTGTCTACTTGTGTTAACTCATTTAAATTTCTCATAAAATCCATCACTGGTAGGTACCACTGATATACACCTTTTACATATTAGGAAACTGAGGCCCACAGAGATGAAGCAATCTGCCCAAGGTAAGTATAAGTAAGAGATGATGCTCACGCTCAAATAGAACTTCTGTCTAGGGGGTTGTTGAAAAGAAGATACCAAGGAAAGGACCCAGAATTAAAGGGAACAGTCAAAGGCAAAGGTAGTAAAGACAGGAGAATGAAACTTCTTTGGAGGGGATGTCAAAACACCCAGCCCTCAGAACTGTTATTGTAGCCTGAGGGACAAGGGCCCATTGTTTTAGCGCCTCATGAGCTGTTTTCCTGTCCTGTCCACTTCCCTGTTCCTCTTCATAATACTCCATCATCTGACATAGTGTGGTCTCTTCCTCGCAGCCTGAAAAAGCCCATTTCATGAGTGTGACAAGGGACACATGTAGTCCTACATGCCTCTAGTTGGCCTAACTAACTGCCATCAAGTGAGAGAAAGCCAATGAGCCTTTTCATTTCTCTTCCCTTGCTCTCCTGAAGTTTCTTGTTTGAACATCTCTTCTGACACAGATTTCATTCCGCCTGGTATTACCAGGTGGTCAGATGTTTCCTTCTGCCAGACATCATCTTTAGAATAGGACCTGTGCTTAACTCATTCCTGTATGAGTTCAGTTCTCAACACCTACCAGGGGCCTAATAACCTCTTGTGACATAAAACTGAGGTTTCTCTAGGTCCCCAATGGTGATCCCATGGACGACAGATCTCTGCAAGAATGTCTGTCTCTCCAGAGGCCAAGAGTTGCCCTCTTCTTCCTTCTTTTCTCCCGGCCTTGACCTTGCCAGATAGTAAAGAATCAGCCTTCTTTTCCATATAGAACTAATTGCACTCCCAACACAGATCCTTTAATATTGTCCTCAGGGGCCAGGCCCCGGTGAAGCTTTGTGGCTGCACCACTGGGAATCCGGCCTCCAGAACCACTGACTAGTGGTCCACAAGAGAAGTGCCTGGAGGATGCCTTCAGGGCTGGATAGAGGCCACCCACTGGCAAGATCAGATTTTGTACACTCCTTCCAATAAGAAGTAGCCCCCAGCAAGACTGTTCCCTGTTTCTTTAAACTACTGCCTTTTGGCACTGGGACACAGGGCCTTTGAAGGGCAGGTTGACATTCAGCTTTTAGAGACTGGTTGTAATTTGTGAGGCCACTGGAGATCTTGGTGGAAGATGCCGAAGAACAAGATGAGACCATTGGCATGGCCATATGGAGAAAGACCTTGATGAATTTCCTTCTGAGGGTTCCTCTGACATCTAGGAATGCAGGAGCATCATTGGGTGTTCACCAAATGTTCTTAGATACTTTTTAAAGCTGTTTATTAAGATCAAGGAAATGGAAGACAAAACACGTCAAATTTCCACCCAATAATTTCTGGCTGCAGCCTTCCTTGCTAATCTTTTCTAACCTTACCCTGCCCTTCACTTATAATACTGCAGGTTCTTCTTTTCATTCCTCAAATATTCTAGTCTTGTTCTCATCACAGGGCCTTTGCACTTGCTGTTTCCTCCTCCTGAGATGCCTTTCATTCTGACCCATTGCATCAAGGAAGTGCCAGCTCATATTTCACCTTCTCAGAGATGCCATTCTGGATCACTCAACCTAAAGTAATTCTCTCCCAGCTGCATTCTCCCTCATTATCCTGTTCATAATCCCACCAGCTACAATGATTTTCTCTGTTGGTTTGTTGACATTATCTGACTTCACTAACATGTAAGTTCCTTAAGAGCAGGATCCTAGTAGCTCGATGTCAATGTCACCATCCATAAGGCTCAGTTACTATGCCATTCTCTCTGCCTCTGGCTGTGGGAAAGATGACTTTCCTCTTTCACAGACAGATCAAGTTAGAGCCTGGATCTTACTTTGGAGCCTTAGAAGCCTTTTTGATGTAGCATCCCACAAGCTATGATTTTCCAGGGCTATTTCTACTGAGCCTTGAGATTTATTTGTTTGTCATTTGGTGGCATTTACAGGAATTCCTTTTGGAGTTTGGCCAGCTATAGAGTAATGTTGGCTCTGTGTGTCTAACTAAATGATAGCTTCTTGAAATTCATGGAACTGCTCAGATGTCTTGGGCATTCTGTTTTCCAAATTATGTTCCTCAAGTACTAGTTCCTCAGGTATTACTGGGTGTCCCCCATGAAAAACAAAAAGGCAGAGGGGAACATCTGTGCAACAGACATTGTCCCATTAGTCTCTCCTCAACACTCACAGTTCCTGTGCATGATGACTCAAGTGCTCTGTTGGAAGCAACTGCTAGTCTCAGCTTAAAGTTGTTCTTGGGGTGCCAGGCAGGGCAGACTGAAAGTGCCAGTGAGTTAGCACCCCTGGAAGCAGCCCTCAGTTTATGACTGATGAAGGCTGTTAGATACTTGGCATCCTCACTCCTCCCGTAAACACCTCTGAGGCGTGTTCTTCCTAGCCATCCCTAGCAAGATTGAGTACCAGCTGTCCACAGAGGTAAAACTTTTTCTTAATATACCCTAGGTCAGTGTCCTGCCCTTTCCAATTTCACTTTCTGTCTCCCCTTATAATACTTCCTACAAATTGACCTCCCAAACAAAACTCCTTCCACTTAAATCTTTATTTCAGGATCTGCTTCTGGCACATTCTAGCGTAAGACAGCATTCTACAGCCAAACATGGCCAAATAAACTTAGAAAGAATCGAGCAAAGTCACATTTTTTTCTTCCTTTTTTTTTTTTTTTTTTCTTTTTCCCCCTGCATGACCTCTCTGCTTCTCTAATGTGCTAATATGCATTGTGAAATTCCATTTTCTTTATTTGGCCGTGGAGTTCCAGGGGATGGTGTCCTTTTTCACAAGGAAGTATGCAG
>NW_012102144.1:1812908-1813911 GCF_000951045.1 Mandrillus leucophaeus | reverse complement strand
CACATCCAAAGACAGCTCGAGTGTTCTGTCTTAGAAAAGTTCCCCCATGTTGGATTTTTTTCCCAGTTTATCTTCAAAATAATAAAAACAAAGAATTCACAAATCCAGGGGAAGGATTAGCAAAACAAACTTTGCTGTTATTTTTGAGCTATAAGGAGAGCAAGTAAGCACCATAATTATTAGCAAATGTTCTATAGCCTGCATTATCTGATCGTGCTAATTATAAAGCAAAAGCCACTTCACCTCCGATTTTCTTTAGAAATTACAGGTATAGGTCGGGCGTGGTGGCTCACGCCTGTAATCCCAGTACTTTGGGAGGTAGAGGTGGGCGGATCACCTGAGGTCAGGAGTTTGAGACCAGCCTGACCAACAAGGAGAAATCCCATCTCTACTAAAAATACAAAACTAGCCGGCCATAGTGATGCATGCCTGTAATCCCAGCTACTTGGGAGGCTGAAGCAGGAGAATCACTTGAACCCGGGAGGCAGAGGCTGTGGTGAGCCAAGATCGTGCCATTGCACTCCAGCCTGGGCAACAAGAGGGAAACTCCATCTCAAAAAATAAAGAAAAGAAAAGAAATCACAGGTATAATTCCTACCATGTTCTTACAGCCTCTTAAATGTTCAATCATGCTCCAAATGGTCATTTCGCAGCTGAACATATTCTGTGAATCTGTTTTTGGATTCCTGAAACTATTGTCCATGCAGTGTGTCTCTAGATCACTATTAATATATTATATGCCCATCCTTAAATTTCTTTTCACTTAAGAAAAAGGTAGTAAGATGTTTATGGAAAAAGCTGATTTTAGAGACTTTAAGAGGAAAGGGCTATGAAAGACCAGGCAGGAGTCCAAGCTGACCTAAGACGAAAGTCTATCAAAGCTGAGCGTCTCCAGCCCGGCAGCATGGCGCTGAGCAGGAAAGGAGTTGACAATCGGTAAATGTCACAGGATAGTTTCTTGCCCTGTGAAATTCTTCCTGCGGGGCAGAGGAGGGTGGGGGGG
>NW_012102144.1:1777673-1809828 GCF_000951045.1 Mandrillus leucophaeus | reverse complement strand
TTTTTTTTTTTTTTTTTCTTTTTCCCCCTGCATGACCTCTCTGCTTCTCTAATGTGCTAATATGCATTGTGAAATTCCATTTTCTTTATTTGGCCGTGGAGTTCCAGGGGATGGTGTCCTTTTTCACAAGGAAGTATGCAGAATCAGTGAGCCTTAGAGAAACACACTTTAGGAAGCATTTATTCTGCTCCTCCACCAAAATACATATTTGGGGACAGTTCTGTGGACTTGAAGCTTCATGTTGTCAAAGAAGTAGTTTGAGTGCAATAGCACTACCTCCAGAGCCCTTCACAGCTTCTCTTGGCAAAAATGGCATGTGCAGATCCAAGCTTCTGTTCTGAAAGGAACACAGAACGGACGAGGCTTTCAAAGACCTTTCCTTCCTAAAGTTACAGTTTAACTGAGAAATTTCACTCATCTCTTCTTCTTCCCCGTTGGTCATGCTGAAGGCCACAGAATTAGAACTGAGCTGATGGGAATGGACCATATTAATGGTTAAAGAATTGAGAAGGATATTTACTAATAAGTCAGTCATCCACACTGTGGAGGGGGGATATGGATGTGAGAGAATCATGTTGTCTCCCTCCAGCAAGGAGAGGTGGGTGTTGAACTCATAGTTACAAAATGAACTAATCCCCATCTAAAAACTGCTCTAAATGAAAGTGCAGGTTGCCAAGAGAATATATGTCAAGAGCACTAAGAAGGCTTCCTGAAGCAAGTGGCATTTAGAAGAAGGAGTGAGTGTTTGAGGCAGCGCTAAGGCTGGGGATGCTAAGGACTCAGACTTTCAGGGAAGTGATCAACGGGACCTGACTTCCAAAGGCTAGTTGAAAAGTGTGGAACCTCAGTCTGGTGATGTGGGCATGGCCAGATCAAGTGCATGTACTTACTTTGTGAGCTGAAGTATTAAACATTCCTTAGTCTCTGTTCATACCCTCATCTGCAAAGTAGGAATAACAATGGTACCAGCCTCATAGGGTTATAAGGATTAAGTGAAGTTAATACACGAAAGGCCCTTAGCAAATTTCCTGCTACGTAGCAGATGCTCAATGAATGTTACTGTATTATTAATTTATATATTGTTCATGCTTATTCAGTGGGAGAACCAGGATTTAAACTCAGGTCTTTCTAACTTGCGTCTCCACTATTAACTGCCATGATGCGTATCCTAGGTTGATTTTATGTAATTTCACAAAGAAGATTTTGTGGATTATTACGTGACCCTTGAACAGCCTAAGTTTTTAAAAATATTTAGGCATTAAGTATATACAAAAATGGTCACAAGAGTTTTAGTAACAAAATGCATTCTGCAAAAGTTTATGCACCATGAATCACAATTTTATTTTAAAAAATATTTAAGACTAGATTTTAAAAAAATTATTGTTAGATCATGGAATTGTGGGTGATTTTCAAAAAATAATAAAGCTCTTATGAGCTCTTATGAGCACCCAAAAGGTGAAAAGGTGAAAAGCCTGCTGAAGTTCCAGGTTTTCTTCTTGGCCCATTACTTAGGAATTACTCATTTCCCCATTTTTGAAAAAAAAAAAAAAAAAATGTATGTATGTAGGACCCACTTCCTACCAGGAATTGATTTTAAAAAACTATGAATCAAGCTTGAAAAAGAATTAAAGCTAGTTGACTGTGCTTCCGGGTCTATTTTAAAAGGAAAGGGATGCTTTTCCACTTTTAAGGGAATTCAGTGAAAAAGTACAGGAGTGGTCCATTTCCAGTCCTGGCAAGCAGATCAATGCTCAGAGCATCTGTGGATCAACTGGCTGGCACAAAAACAGAGCGGCTAGATTAGCTTCATCACCTGACTCAGTGGCTTAGCTCAAATGCTTCGGGCATTTTTCAGAGCACATTGGACCCCAGACTGGGCTTGGATAACATCTCAGAATTATTAAAGAAATCATATATGCACCTTGGTTTTTGTCCCAGAGAGAAAACATGAGCACCAAGGCCCTGTGTCCCCTTTGCAAGGTGTTAGCCACAAACATGCCACCAGCAGACTGTGGGTTAGACCAAACATAAAGCATTCCTCAGGCTTTTTAAGGAACACAATAGCACATGATCCCTTTGGGATTTGAAGTCCATCTTCAAGCATCCATCCATTCTTCTTCTACCCACATACATCATCAGATCAAAATGTGCCCCAGACTGAGAGCTGAAAAATGTTTGGTAAGGAAACTGCAGACGTATTGAGTCAGAATGTCAAGGCAGCACATGCAGCTTTAATTTGGATTAGGATGACCCAGATAAAAAAAAAAAAAAAATTGTGTAGTCTTGCCAGATCCGCCCTCCTCCCAATCCACAAAAAGGTGTAGCTGCAATTTCCCAACTCTTGTTCCCCAACAGGTAACTTTTTTAGCATCCTAAAGAGCATCCCAACAGACAGTCTTTTATTACATGTCTACTATGTGTCATTTATTGCAAAGGTGTGCCACAAAGGGGGAGAAACTAGTAATTTTTCTAGCAAGCAGACTCTTGGCAAATGTTTCTGAGGTAAATCAGGATTTATTTGAAGCTTAAGACAGAGGATGTGGGCTCCAGATGGTACTTGTATGAGTGCAAACTTTCAAGTAAAACAGGGCTGACCTCAGAGTGTAAGGAGCACGTTTTTGCAGATTATTAGACCATCCGTCACTTGAGGACATTTGAATAATGTCTTTCATAGGAAATGTGGGGATATTATGTGCCTCTTTTTGAAGGTTTCAGTTCTGAAAGAATATGCTCATGAGGCATTCATTGATTTCAAAAGGTGGACCCTCAGGGTATGTAAAAGGTGTACTGAAATCCTTAAAAATGCATGATCCCCCTCAACAACCATGATCAATCACTGCATTAAAATAATAAATAAATGAAATACTATTTCCATGTGTTGGTGTAGAAAGCATATGTACAATGGCAGGCTCCACAGATTCAGGGCAGATCTACTGAAGTTCTGCTTGGAAGATCCCAAAGCATTTTGAGAGACAGATAAAAGGTATATCTTGGGACTTTGAAATCAACAGTCACATCCCTGGAATGCCTGGATTTAGACTCAAAAGCACAATGTTTTTAGTGGTTTAAACATCCTTCTTTCCCTTCCCTCCTGGATGAATCTTTTTCATTCTTTAAGATTCTCTTGGACAAAGCCTCATTCACCTGAGATGTCACCTGCTTTTCTCCATGACAACCCCACTGTCATTATATGACTGCCTCCCCACATGTCTGTGAGTACCCTGATGTCAGGGAATAAATCTTATTCCTCTCTGTACCACATAGCACCTCTCACAGAGGCCACACAGAACGCAGCCTAAGGTGGTTCTGGCCAAAATAAACTAGAAAGGGAGAGAGACTTCTCCAGGACATTAATCATAAATTCACTTCTCTCTTTTTTTTTTGTGGACCCAAAGACACACAATGAGAGACACTTGATGATTACCTGGGAAAGTTTTGGAATAAAGCTCAGGGGTCAGTCACCTGGCAAAGTTCTTGAAAGCTAGTATTAGGCAGTAGTGCAGTCATATGGATGTATGGCATTTGGTAGTCAAACAGGTTTAAACTGAAAGTACTTACATTTGATCCAACAAAACTTTTACTAGGTGCCCATTGTGTTACATAGTAGACTGTGTACAGGGTGCTGGATTGAGGAAAATGAATGGGCCTGCCACTGGAGTCTCACAGTCTCACAGCCAAAACTAAAAGGGAGGTAAATAACTCAAATATGTCCTATGTGCTGTTAATAGAGTCATAAACAAGGTACTATAGCAGAGATGTCAATTAGATGTTGGCTGTTAACTATAGTCAATTTGTTGAGACTGACTGCTTTGGAATGCTGTGTTGAAGATTCTCCTGTCCCTGAGTTTCATTGAAAAGGGGAGCTGTGATCAATTAGTAATGTCTGCCAGAAATGGAAAGTGAGGGGATTTGTGGCTCAACTGCCGTGTGTTAATCATCAGAACTTTACCTGCAGAAGAAAGGATAACAGAGAAGACATCCAAGAGGAGTAGGCATTTGCATTCTATAGCATACCATATTCTTAAATTGAGCTAAAGAGTATTAAGAGGGTAAACTCAGGCACAATATAATTTTTAAAGAGTTTATATGAATAAATAGTGATTCATCAACCCAGGAACTCCAAACCAAAAGTAGTTCAGAAACTCCACCAAGGGATCACAAGGGGGAAGAAGCTTTTATAGGATGAACATGGAAGTAGCGCAGAGAAAATATTTCACTGATTACAGTTATACAGTTGCCTTATTTGATCAATCCCCTGGAAAGTCTGTAGTTATATAATCATAAGTTTGTTTGCTGCTTCTCACTGGTTGAGCTTAAGTTCTATTTTTCTCTAATACAGGCATTTTTAAGAAATAGTTCAAATTAAGTTTCACTTATGTTTGCAAATCAAGCAAGGCTGAGGCCTAACTGGCTTTGTCCACTCAGGGATTCTTCAGACCTGGTCCCCATTTTAAATTTGCTTTAACAAAGGTCATATCAAAAAAGCAGACAGTCTTAAGTTTAAATCCAGACTTTGCTTTCCGCAAGTTACTAAGCATTTCTAAACCTCATTGGCCACCAAAGTGAAGTGGAGGCAATAATACATCCTTATTGTGTGGATTAAATGGGAAAACACCTAGCAAAAAGCCCAGCCCTCAGAAGATGCTTAACAAATGATAGCAATTATTGCTATAATGATTATGGACTTCCTAAACTTCCTTGGTATGTTGACATCTCAGCTTTGCTTTCTGCTCACTCAAATGAAAGACTCATTTGCATTTGAAAGTGCAAGAAAATGTTTAAATTTTTATCTCATTAAAACCACAAGCTCAATGGACAAGACAGGAAGAGATAAGAGAACGAACTGCTTTCTTTCTGGCACAGTTTAGTAACACAAAAATAATCTCATTCCCAAAGACTACCTTTTAAAGTACATCTTGTCTTTTTAGCAGGTAAACTCTGTGAAAGCAGGAATTATGTCTTACATGGGTTTTGTAGATCCTCAGCCACACATTGCAGGTGCTTAGTAAGTGATAAAGATCAAAATAGCCCAAGAAAATAGGATGAGTATTAAAATTGTTTCATTTAGGGAATAGGAGTTGTGAAAACACAAAAGTTCAAATATTTAATGTTGGCATATTATCCAACAATTTTTTCCTCTATATAATTATTCTTAAATATCATAGATAATAGGACAAACTCATATATTTGGCACTAATATCAACCACTGAGAAATAATTCATTTTATATGCCATGCAAATAAACCCTATATTACATAGTGGTTAGATACTGGGAGATATAGATATTGAAGGCTTACCATGTGTTTGATTTCACCGAAAACTAGAACTGCATTAGGTCATGCAATACTTGGTCATGAGCCTTTGTCATAGGTACTGTTATCTTCTAAAGGTTACAGATAACAAAACTGAGGTTTAAATTAACTTCAAGGATTTGACGCTAGGTGCTTCTGATTCCAAAGCCCATGCCCCTCATACATGGGATTCACAGTCCTCCAAATATATGTGTATAATTTTAATGTTTGCATTTAATGTTGCATTAAATGGAAAATATCTTAAGGTTTATTATTTTAATAATTCAACAGTGTATCTTTGTGTAAGTCTCACTATATCCATTCTCTTAATTCAGACTTTTACTTAGAAGGTTTGGATAAAGTACACCTAGGATGACTACCAAATTATGAATACGAGGGCATCTAGTTAAATGATGACACATTATCTACACTTAATAAATGACTTTCAGAATGAATAGTCAATTGAATAAAAACATTTTGTTCAGTACATATTACTATGGAAATATCTACATTATCATTTCCAATAACTCTGATGTTTTCTGATGTTCTTAACCACCAAATTATTTCACAACTGTTTCTGGAATTTAACTTATCTTTATCAGCACATTGTCAGCTCTGTGAATTTGAGCACATACTGTGTCTAAAGTCATCACTGGCCCTCTAATGATATTTTTAGAGGTGTGGGTCACTTCCTTTTTGGTTAAATGGACACTACTTTGGGAAATTAGTTGATTCATATAAATGGACATACTTTTCGGCAATATAGCATTAATTACTTAATTTCAAAATCTACTGTCTACCAGAGAAAGTAAACTTGAGACTGTTCTTGTGAATATCAGTGATTCCACAAAAATACAACCCACAGCTACTTTATCAAGTTGGATGCTTAGAACATTACAGTCTGAAAACATGGAGGCAATATACATTGCCCAATTCAACACTTACGTGACTGAGTCTATAATGTGAGTTAATAGATGTTCACACTTTTCATGAAGAAAAAATTCAGTCATTATTCCCAATTCATTCCTGATTCGAGGACAGGCATTGAAATCCCTTTGTGTATGTTCTCAATGTGAAAAGTAGCTCTGTTCCATTGTATCTAAGTAAGTGAATGTGACTATAATGGATATTTGGCATGCTCAGGAAATATGGTATTCTAGTTAATCCAATCTAAAGTTTCTGTACATACTATTTGTGGATGATCATGTGCCATAGAGGTTGAATGCAATACGACACCCTGAAAAACTGTTTCCTGAGGACTCTGATTCTAGTTAAGATGAAATAAACATATTTCACGCAGTTTCTCCCATTGATTGCAACCAAAAACTCTGGACAAGATGCATAGGACTTTGGAGAACTCTGAAAAGTAAGTAGTAGCAAATAGATTGCAGAAGGAAACCAGAATTCTCATATTTGAGATCATAAATCTCCTGGGTATTTTCCTCCCATGTCTCCCAGCCTGTGTTCAAAGGCAACGTGAATCCTGAACTAGAGTTCTCAGAAGTGCTAATAGGTGATCACTGGCTAAGTAATGTCTGCTCATTAGCATAACACGGAGCCTCCTGAGATAACATCTCCTACTGTCCCAGGAGCTGTCAGGGCCTAACTTCCTCACGTATTTTCACTAGGAAACTATGTCCTTTTGGCTTTATGGAGGAAACGCTGTTTTGAGGAGATTGCCCTTCTCACCCCCTCAGTTATGCTGTGTTGAATGTTAGAAACAATAACTCTGGTCCATATTCAATTTATTAAAGGCCTATGATGTTCTTGCGACTGTAGTGGGAGCTTTATCTAATTTAATGCCCCTGGCAAACCTCTTCTATAAGTGTTATTAGCCAGAAAAAGAGAAACTCAGAGAAGTAAAGAAACATATTCGCAATCAACAACTAGTAAATAGTAGAAGAAAATTGAAATCTGGCGCTGTGTGCCTCCTAACAAGTCCGTGGTTGTAGTTCTCTACATTATCATGGCTGGAAGGAATTCACCTTTGGGCTAGTTTCTCAGCTGCTTCAGTCCTGAATGTCCATTCTAAGCTTAAACAGCCAAACAGAAACAAGATCAATTCCCTGTCCAGCCGGCTGGAATGAAGCACCAGCATAGAATCGCTACCTGATTCTCTGTGCACTTCACACTGGAGAGTGAACTTTGAGTTCACTCATTATTTATTTCATAAAGTGATTAAGGACAGCTGTGTTATTCCTGTCCTTAGGCAGATGGAGTCTTGTTCTATTACTAAAGATGCTTCTTCGTCACAGGGCAGAGGTCTGACGGTGCCACGCCTCTGTCCAGGAGCCCTTAGAGGCTTCATGCTGAAGGCCATGTGCTCCACTCCCACGCTCTGAGATTCTGCACAGCCTCCAAGGCTTTGGGAGTCTGGAAAGGTCCCATCCTCCTCCTAAGCCTTGGTCAGTGCATGGCACAGAGCAACCACTCAGCCAATGCAGGTTAGTTTGAAGAGATGTTAGTTTTCTTCCCTGCCTGCCCCTACCTCCCCCAGGACAAATATAAAACTATCCCAACTTCTCAAAGCAAGTATTTTTCATGTAAAGTAATGAAGTAGTTGGGGAAGGATACACCAACAGTGAATGCATTTGGGGAGGCAAGAGAAGAGTTATGAATACGTGGTGAGGCACAGCCTGAATTCATAAGAGCCAGGGAAATGGAAGTGTGGTAACAACCTCCAGCCGGTAAGGGTGTTCCAGGAAGGCTTCCTGGAAGGACTTGCATGTGAACTCCCTAACCTGGTGTTCTTCAGACTGTGGGTTGTGACCCTAGGGTGAGGAAATCATTTTGGTGAGTCATAACCAGAGTTTTCTTCTGAATGAAACTGAATAAATAGAATGGAGGCTGAGTATATTACTAGCTCACAGCATAAAACGTATTTCTTTCTGAGGGTTATGGTCCATAAAAGTAAGAAACATATTGCCCTATGTTTTGTCTTCCGAGAAGTTGCTGTACTCCTATGATTTTAAATTCACTAGCCCCTGCTGACCATGATCTTTCATTCGGCTCAAAAGTGGAGATATGGTACCACTGTCTCGTCTTCAAAAAATCACCACTCTTCATGTTTCTGTTGTGTCCAATCCTACTGGAGGGTGTTTTATTAATGAAGATAAGGGATAACACATATGTAGACCAGTACTAGGCAATTTATACGCATGACCCACTTGTAATCCTCACGTCATCTTTTTCTAACCCTGTAATAACCTTGCAAAGCATGGTTCATCCTTTCCATTGCACTCATGAGAACACTGAGGGACAGGATGGTTATTGCTGATCACTTGCTAGGGGGTGAGTGAGCTGAGATTTGAACTCCATTCTGTCTGACTCTGATGCTAGTGTAAAGCCCCAATAATTATTAAGCTGAATTTATGATGCAGCAGTATGGATTTATAAAATCCATTACTATTGCCCAGTAAGACTGAATAACCTTCTGTTTTCTGTCTTTGGAGGCCTGTAAATTCCAAGTTATTTCTGAGAAGAATGAAGCTATGCATTTTCTAAAATGTTGGTATCTCATCTCAGTTCAATATCTCAGATCCAACATCTACTTCTCTTTACCTTCAGTGCCCGTCACCCCGGTCCATGCCACCACCAATCTCCTGATAGCCTTACAGCCTCCCAACTGGTCTTTTCAGTCTAGTCTCTTCTGAACTTTTTGAGGTACAAACTCTGTCAATCTACTGCTTATGGTATTTCAGTGGCTTCTCTTTGCTCTTGCCATAAAGACCATATTTGCCAGGTGGCTGTGTGTCTCCTTGGTCTGACCTCCCTTTCCTTACCAGCCTCCTTTTGTACCAGGCTCTTTGCTTTTATAATGAAGCAGGACTTCTTTCAGTTGCTCTGTCATGCTTGTTCCCTTCTGCCACAGGATCTTCATATATGCTATTCCTTCTGTTGACATCATTCTCCAAACCAGTTCCTTGCTCCCTTCATCTGCATAACTCCTGCCCATTCACCAGATCCCATTATTTTACCATGTCCTGATAGAAGAGTTCCCTGTCTTGCCTGTAGACAAATAACGTATGACATGATCTCAAGGCACTCCTGAGTCTTTGCTTCATTGCACTGTTCATTGTAATTTTACATTCATTCATGTGATTCTTTAGTTGACGTCTATCTCCCCTACTGAACTGTGAGCTCCATAAGGGCAAAAATTGTGCGTGTCTACCTTTTACTCCCAGGGCCTAGAATTGTTCAGCTCATAGAGCAAAGAGTAAGGCATTCAACATTGAACTTATCTGACCTCTGTAGAAGCTCCAGGTGCTCAGGTTTGGCCATAAGCAAATCAGAGCAAGGAGATCAATGGCAAATCTCCGAGGCATTAAACAGCCAGATTTTGTAGTAGGAAGAGCCTTCTGAGTATAAATGTTGATGTCTTGGAGCCCTCTTATTTATGGTTTGTCCTCTATTTGGTTTGGACACAAGATATTCCTCTATCTCCTTCGAGTACTCTCATTTCCTTATTTAGGAGTTTAACGAAGTCTACACCTAAAATGCTACAAACAGCTGGGGGTAGAAGGGTATCTGGTTTATGGCACTAAGAGAAATGTTCACTGTGTGCAGATTGATGTGGCCACAAAATTTTCTGTGTGTAGGACTCCAAGGTGAATTTGCATGGGGCTCCGTTAGCCTAGTCTCAAATTTTAAGCTGCTCCCTTGGTTATGTATCTCCTAAGGGAATCTAAGGAGAGGAAGCAGAAAAATACAGAGATAAGCCTTGTCTCCCCTCCATGAGCAAAGAAAGACATCTTTTCCAGGCAAGACTCTTACCCCAGCCACCAGTAGACCCTGTTGAGAAAATACTATTAATAATAATTAGTAGTCTTCATAATCATTATTATAACAATAGCCTTCATTGGAGTTTGTTTATTTGTTTTTTTAATGTGCTAAGTGTTTTGCCTGAATTTTCTTATTTAATATTCACAACCATCCTAGGAAGGGCTGGGGCTGCATGTACTCAGGAGTAGACTAAATCTTAGAGAAGCCAAGCTCTTTCCTCAAGACCACACAGGAAGCAACAGGTGGTAAGGGATTTGAAATTAGGCGAATCATCTTTCTGTCCCCTTGCTCTTGACCACTGTTTTTACTGCCCTCTTTCAGTCTTTAATGATTCCTTTAATAAATCTTTTCTTTGTTGGCATTTATTGTGTGACAGGTACTGGGGATTTGAAGGAAAGTAATTTATAGATGGGTCCTTCCCTGGGGAAGTTTACCACCCCTTGGGGACAGATCACCAAAATCCTCTTCCTTGCTGACACCCATTGAGCACTTCCTGTGAACCAGGCTCTGTGCTAAGCCCTGTGCCTGGGATATCTTATTTAAGCCTCAGAATTCTTATCTCCAGGTAGGTGCTAATATCACACCCTTTTTCAAGATAAGAAAATGGAGGCCTCAGGTAAAATAACTTACCCAAGGGCCAAGAACGAGGAAGCAGTTGGCTAGGATGGAGCCCCAAGTTTATCTGGCTTTGTCAGATGCCTGTACTTTCTACCACCACACTAACTTGCAGAAATGTGGAGAATGTACAAACAGAGCAACCTCCAATGCACTTTGAAAGTACAGGGCAGGACAAGCTCAACTCTGTCTGAAAGAGCCAGAAAAGCCTTCCTGTGTAGATGTTTGGGGTAAGTTTGGCCTCTACCTTCCTGTTTAAATACACATCACAGCTGGCAAGAGGTGGAAGTGTAAGAAAATAAAAGCCAATGTGCAGACATTCCTAGAAGACATATTTGTGTTCAACATTAGAACTTTCTGATAATTACTGTAGAGTAAAAATAGAAGGGGCTGTTTGGGAAGTAGTGAGTTCTCCACCATTAGAGGTATGAAGAGGGAAACTGAGCTGTCATGCTGAGGATACTTGAGAGACTGAGGTACAGGGTTGGCAGTTGGATTAGATCAGAGGTAACCAGTTTAGCTGTGCATATGAATGGGTGGGTGATTTGGTTAAATACCAGTTCCTAGGCATTCCCACTAGACATTCTGGGTCAGTAGGTCAGGACAGGATCCCAGGAATCTGCATTTGTAACAAGCTCTCCAGGTGATTCTTAAGGACACTGTATTAGTCCTTTTTCATACTGCTGATAAAGACATACCTGAGACTGGGTAATTTATAAAGAAAAAGAGGTATATGGACTCACAGTTCCACATGGCTGGGGAAGGCCCCACAATCATGGCAGAAGGCTAAAGGCACATCTTACATGGTGGCAGACAAGAGAGAATGAGAACCAAATGAAAGGGTTTTGTATAAAACCATCAGATCTTGTGAGATTTATTTACTACCATGAGAACAGTATGGGGAAAACTGCCCCATGATTCAATTATCTCCCACTTGGTTCTTCTCCACAACACATGGGGATTATGGGAGCTACAATTCAAGATGAGATTTGGGTGGGGACAAAACCAAACCATATCATAACATGGTTGTTGTGAAGTCACACAGCTACAGAGGGCTAGATGACCTTTAAAATCCTTTTCAATATTGAGGTTCTCTAAACACATGTTTCCTAGTGTGTATTCCATGGAATACTCTGCCTCTAACAAGAGAGATAATTTTTTTTTTTTTTTTTTTTTCTGTCACCCAGGCTTGTTGTGTCACCCAGGCTGGAGTGCAATGGTGTGATCCCGACTCACTGCAACCTCTGCCTTCTGGGTTCAAGTGATTCTCCTGCCTCAGCCTCCCAAGTAGCTGCGACTACAGGTGCCTGCCACCATGCCTGGCTAATTTTTGTATTTTTAGTAAAGATGGGGTTTCACCATGTTGACCAGTCTCCTGACCTCAGGTGATCCGCCCACCTCGGCCTCCCAAAGTGCTGGGATTACAGGCATAAGCCGCTGCGCCCGGCCAGATTTCTTCTTTTAAAAGCCAAATAGTGAAGACTTTAGGCTTTGTGGGGTTTCTGTAAAAACCACTCAACTTACCATTGTATTAATAGCATGAAAACAACCATAGACAATACGTAAATGAGTGGACATGGTTGTGTTCCAGTAAAATTTTGTTTATAAAAATAGACAGTAGACCAGATTTGGGCCATAGACCGTAGTTTGCTGGCCCTTGGCCTGTGAAAATAAGTTTGTAAAAAGCTAAAAATCATATTCCTTCATGAATATTCACAGTATATGTGAGCATCTTCAAGGTTCTGAGAAGACCTGAGAAGTAGAGAGACTTGTTTAATTTTAATTAACCCAGAATTTCTCAAATGTATTTAATCACAAAACTCTCTTAGTACATAACACATCCTAACACACTTTGGGAATGACTCATTTATGTCTTATAAGTGGGCAGTATACAAACCATTTGCATGGACTGTTTTCTGAGAGGTTAGGAAGGAAATGTCTCTAAAATACATGCCTCACCCAGGACATTGGTGCCTAAACTTAACTCAGATGGTGTCTGTGGCTTAAGGTGATGTGCCCATATTAAAATGAAAACACTCACAATGTAAATGCACTTGGCAGGTTTCTTCTGCAGAGGTGGTTTTGAATGCAACTGATGAAACAGAGGGCATAAGAGTCATTTGGAAATGGATGACACCATGTGGGAAAGGAAGAGCAAAAAGGAAAGTGAAAAATAAAAAGACTTACTAAGCATTTGATGCATGCCTACCACTGGACTAAGGCCTTTATCTAGATCCATCGTTTTGAACTGGAGGGCAATTTTTCTTCCCAGGAGACACTTGGCAATGTCTGGAGACATTTCTGATTGTCATAATTGAGAGTGTAGTGTACATACAGTGCTAGGATGTAGCAAGTAGAATCCAGGGCTGTCGTTCAACATCCTACCATGCACAAGTTGCCAACCTCCTCCAATAAATTACCCAGTCCCCAATATCAATAGTGCCACTGTTGGAAACCTTTGATCTAGATATTCTGATTATCTAAAAATGCTGAGAATAGGGCAAAGAGAAATTTAATCTTTTCTCCAGCCTTCCCATAGTTAGTGATGGTTTGAGCCACATTCTTAAAAAGTCACATTCAATTAAGCTTGGCAAAGACAAATTTCACTTCCTTAGTCATTGATAGCCCATGGCTCTAAGCGGTCCTATCCACAGCTCCTTCATATCACCATCTCCTCTTGCCACTCTATCCCTTACCTTCTGAGGCTCCTGATACATTAGGTACCTACCATCCAATCTTATCCATGTCTTCAAAATTTATCTCCAATGACCACTAAAATACTACTTACTTAAGCCTTGAACTCCATCTACTGCCAACCTGACCAGTTACGTTCAATTACATTTGTGACACCAGGCAAATGACTTTAACCTAAGGGTCTTGATTTCACCATCTGTAAATGGAAATGATGACAACATGTGCCCTTTCTACCTCAATTCAATTCCACCTAAATGTAAACCATAGGCTCAGTACTAAGCTTGGGGAGTTGGGGGATGCAAAGAATGTGAAACCTCCCAGGGAGAGTATGCTGAGGGGAGGGGATGGGATCTTTAAGGAGGCGGCAAATTCCTAGTTTTTATAAGCCAGCCCAGCTCCAGATTTCCAGCAGCCTCCAAGAATGCTGCAGAATGTGAGAGTGGACTGAAGAGGGTCTGGACAACATCACCAAAGGGCAGTCATTAGCCCTGGTATTTGGCCTGGGGTTAGATGGAGCTAAGAAGTCCATGTGTGGCAGCACATTACGAAGTTAAAAATTTCTACTAGAACTGGCCCTCCAAGGGGCAATCAGTAATAAACGTGATTTGGGCTTGTTAGGAGATATCATCAGGACCTGCCTTGGCCCCCAGAACTCCAAGCTATTCTCCTTTCTGGTAATTATGGAACATGAAGCACTTGTACTTTATTTTTATCACAGCTAAATTGAGCAATCAATTTCAGACAGTCCATGAATAAGGAGGTTGCTTCTGGGAAGATGATCCCCATAGATTAGCATTAAGCACTGAAACTGATGCTTAGA
The DNA here is from genome assembly GCF_000951045.1 of Mandrillus leucophaeus. Taxonomy (NCBI): domain Eukaryota; kingdom Metazoa; phylum Chordata; class Mammalia; order Primates; family Cercopithecidae; genus Mandrillus; species Mandrillus leucophaeus. The sequence goes on along the minus strand of NW_012102144.1, from coordinate 1,795,627 downwards.
AAATAAAGCAACACAATGGCAGGAATGTTTAAAATGATCCCACATGGAAGACTCGTCTTTCCCCTCCCCTTCTAATCTTCTGCCTGCTTTTGAGCCTGTCAGCTCTTTTTTCTGTCTTTCCATCCACACTGACTCTGGCTGTTCAACTATTTCACAGTGAGAGGAGCAACTCCTGGAACTGGAAATGACAAAAGAGAACCCACGATGATGATGGGACTTTCTTTTCAGAACCTCAGATCCTCATGGAAATGGGTGATTGCTGAGCATTGCACTCTTGGTGCTCACAAATACTAGGAATTAAATCATTGAAAATGCATGGCCCACTAATGGCTGTTTCCCCTCTTCCCAACAATTAACAAGATAATAAATATAAATATGGTGCTAGTGTGGGTGGAGGGCGTCTGACTGGGGAACACATAGGGGACACTGAGGCGCATGCTCAAGGAGACTCATGGAGACTGATTGGCACGTGTGAATTCGGACATGAGTTTGGTCAGTTATCTCATAGCAAAAGATGTGTCATATGTTATGGATCTGTGTGGTAAGTTGTGTTTCCCTTGACTGCTGTGCTGAGTCCCACTGCTTCTTGCTTTTCCTAAGTCTTTTCTATAGTTTCTAGAAACACAATAAGGGGAATGGAAAGACATATAGTTTGAAACAGATAAAACTTGGGGTTCATATCTTGGCTGGGCCACTTATTAACTAGGTCTTAGTTTTCTTAACTGTTCAGCAAGGAAGCGTTAGCTCATTGGATTCTTGTGAGAAATAAAAGAAATTATGTATGTTAAGTGCCTAGATTATACTAGGCACTCAAAAATGGTCATTGTTATTTTTTGGTCAATAAAAGTGAAATGATATTGATGCTCTAGAGAAATCTCTCTATTAAAGATACCTAACCATATACCCCATAAAGGAGAGCTGGTCCTTATTATACCTGGTAATAAGTAACAAACAGAATTGATTATAATTTCAACTTGTCACTTTTTCTAGGTGGAGCCTCTGACCATTCAAACTTGTCGAGATGCAGTACAAAAAAGAAGGCAGGAATACCTTAGTACATGGAGTTACAGGAATTCAGATTTAATTGTAGATAAATAATTTTTGAAAGAATTCTTGTAAACACAGGGTTAACAGCCCTCAGGAGTGCAGTTGATGATCTGTTCCACGTTATCATTTCTTGGTTTCTTAAAACCAGTGACTCAAACTGGGCTGCCCTTTTAGCCTGGGAAATCCCTAAAGCGGAAACAGAGGGGAAAAAAGGCCCTTTGTGATTTTTCAAAATGAATCACCAGTGATTAGGGCTAATTTCAATGCTGGATTCATTCAAGTATGTTACCTTGAGAAGTGGAAGCACCCTTGCCTTTCCCTTTTCCTTTCTTTGTTCGCCTCCCAGGCAGGACTCACTCACTTCCACCCACCCCTCACCTCTCACACAAAGACATTCAGAGTTGGGAAGTTTCAGCAACCTCCCTAGGGAAGAGCCCAGCGGAACCTGCTCACTCCAGCCCCACCCTCTAGTCTTTTCTGGCAGGTGTTAGTTGGCTAAGTTTTCCCTCTGTGCAATTTTGATGTTTTGCTTTTCCTCTCTTTCCGTAACCCCCACCCCTCCACCATTAGCTAGGTAATCATCATTGTTCTGTGACATTAGCAAATGCTTGGGTGGGTGAAACCTGCCTTTGTGGTGAAGAGGCTCTGAGAATCCTTGGCTAATTGTGTTAAAGTCAAAGAAAGCTCTTTACACATCCATAAGTAGGCTTTAGAGCTGGATAGAAAAATGAGGAAGAAGACATAATCAAACAATGGCATCCAGTGGGGTTCAATTAGGATAGGCTTCTGTAGTGGTCTGTCTGGACCACTTGGAGATGTGTTGAGAAGCAGAGCTGTGATTTTCCTTCCCATCTTCCTGCTTTCCCTCTGTTCCAGGGATTAGCCACAATAGTGCTTTGAGGAGGGAAAGCTAATGTTGAGACAGAATTTTTAAATTCAATACAGCATGATTCAATTCAGCCAACCATCCCTGAGCACCAGTTCTAGGAATTACAGGGCTGGTTCAGACCCTGTCCCTGCAATCCTAGGGCTGCCTCCTAGGAAGGGAGAAGGACATGAAGACATTTATGTTAACAACACACCTGCCTGTTAATGGCCAGCCTGGTGCTCAGAAAATACGAACATTCACCGCACCTGCACAAATTCTGCTATAAAACCATAGCAAGCGAACTATTATTTACTTACTATTTTTCTTTAACCTATGATCTCAATTTCAAATGTAGACTCATCCTAATCAATATTCTCTGGGAAATAATGCGCAGGATATATGGTTACAATGTTACAAATGCACATTAAAATAAATGAATAATCTAGTAAACCTGTTGTTCTGTACTCAATGTACCTTATGTATTCTTAGCAATGTCACAGGGAATCATTGTCATGTGATGTGCTACACATAGGTACCTGACAGAGGTCTTCCAGAATCTCATGGGATGGAACCAGGGAGCAGGGAGGAGGCAGAGAGAGGAAGAAAGTAGAAGATGGAGGAATTCCTTGAGAGCTCTGAACTTTCATCCCCAGGACACCCATGGGAGTTTCCAACGGATTTCTGGTAGAGAAAGGTGCTCCAGACAAAAGCGATAGAGAGCACTAAGCTTAAAGTGCTAGGGGAAGGAGTAAGGAAAGGAGTAGAAGATTCATCTATTCAATCCATAATATCTTATGGGAACCTACTTTATAACCACATGTCTGCCCGTCTGTTAGTTCTCTACATGATACTGGGGGGATATACCAGGAAGTATGATAAATGGTCTTGCTCTCAAGTTAGACAGGTGGTAACATTGCTTGCAGTCAAGTTAGACAGGTGGTAACATTCTCTCTCTCTCTCTCGCTCTCTCTCTCTCTCTCTCAGACATCCAGAGATAAGCATTCAAAGAGAATGTATGCTTAAGGACCAAAATAGCAACACTGAGAGTTACTGTGAGTTCAGAGGAAAAACTTCTGTAGATAGCACAGGCTGAGGAAGGCCTCCCTAAAGCAGGGGTCTTTAAAGAATGGAGCAGAATTTGGAGAGTAGAAGTAGTTCAGGCTGGAGAAACACATCAGAAGCAACAGCTGCATGTGTAACCTGTATCCCCCTCACTGCAATCTTGGCTTCTGGATTGGACCAATCACAGCTTCTAATTCCAGTTTTCAACCCAGTGTCCTGAATGGATACTAAGGGGTCTGTGAATTCATAGACAGGCAAACGTTTTGTGAATTTACATATGTATTTTTTCTTGGGAGAGTATTTCTAGTTTTCATCAGATCCTCCATAGATCAACTCAAAATCACTTAAGAGTTTTTGCGAGTCTATTCCAATGTATGTCTTTATTATCACAAGCATCCATTTTGTTTCTTTACATCGTACTTTTTTTCCATTACAAGGTGAATCCAGTTTTCACAAACCTGAAGGGAAACAAAATTTCTCACAATGATTAGATTAGTGTCCAAGGCCACTTAGTGAACCCAGGCCTCCCTGGTGAGGTCAAGCTCTAACGCTCACCCATGCTCATAACCACGGATTCTCTGCTTAGTCAAGTTTCCTACGGGGAGAATCAACATACGTCCTGACTCAGTCTCATCTCCTCTGTTAGGACTTCTTATATTCTCAGCTCGGTGAAACTCCACTCCAAGTATTTGTCTTGTCACTGACCATGACTTGAATGTTAATTTTTTCCCTTTGACAACAGCCTTTGCTAAACATCACGCTCTACTCAGCATAGTCCATCCTTTGGAACCTGAAGAAAGTAAGCATGCTTTAAATACTTTCAGCCCAGCCCATGTTTTTAGCATGATATTTCATTACAGTGGCAACACACAAACCCTACATTCAAAAATGGCATCTCTATTTTAAAATCAGTATTTATATGAACCTGCTTGCAAATCCACTGCTTGTACATGATTTTTAAATGGACTACTCTTCTTTTTCCATTTATTATTCAAAAGTAGGGAGAAGATGATAACCAAGCCTCATGTTTTCATTTCCTAATTTCATTCAACTCATGGCCAATCTTGTTTCCTATTAGCACCTCCCACATACTGTCCAAATCCAGATTATTTTGAAGCAAATGTTACATATATAATTTGCCCTTAACTATTTCAGCATTATATAAGATTTTAAGTAGACTTTGTTATTAATAGTATGGGCCACTTGCCAGGTCATGGAAAAGTCTTGTGACAGTGGCATGTGAAAGAGTTTGTATAAACAGGGCCCTACTTATTTCCCTAAAATATTTCAGTTTGGTAATTTCTATGGGTTAAAACTCTCTTTGCTAATAATGTCTGCCATACTTTTAGGAATCACTGGTGCTATAAATTACAATTTTAGCCAAGTCCATTCAGTGCAATTAAGTATGTAAAGTCAGTTCTGCTGTAAGGCTTGTTTTGAAATCATGAATTTGTTCCAATGGCATTAATATATTAGGGAACAATTTGAACATAACTGGATTTCACGTTTGCTTATACACAATCTCATCCCCCAGAAACACTAGGTGAATGCAGAAAACTGCACCCAGCTGAACTGCACCTAATAGGAATACACAAAATGCATACACCTCCACCATCTGTCATCTATCTCAGTCCACCATGTAGTCATGAGCCACACCATGCACATCCGGTGCTGCAACTTTCTCTCTGATTCTAGATAACCCCCTCCCACCACTTCACAATAGCGCAAAAGCAGCAACCCTTCCCACCTTCACTTTCATAGGCAGACGCCAGGTCTTTGACAAGGAAAAGCACAATATTTATTGTATCTATGCATTTCTTAACCATTTAACATGGGTTAAACGGTGTTACCATTTGTTGTTGTTGTTGTTAATTCCTGTTTGGTTTGTTTTTTAATGTGTCATTGACAAGTTTTTGAGTTTTGCGCCCTCAAACCTAGGGTTTCTCAACTTCAGCAATTCTGATACTTTGCGCTGGATAATTCTTTGCTGGGGGAGTGGGGTGGGGCTGTCCTGTGCATTGTAGGATATTTAGCAACCACCCTGGCCAGCATCTACCTACTAGATGCCAGTAGCCCTGATTCCCCTACTCCCCAGTGTAGTGACCCAAAATGATTATAGACATTGCCAAATATAGCCTGGGGAGAGGGAGAAAATCATGGAGGATTGTGAGTGGTTGAGAACCACTGCCGTACCCCATCTCCCATGATATATGTGGTGTTTATTGCACTGCTTTGCCTAGCATGATGATTTTTACAAATGCATATATCTTGTTATAGCAGAGCTAGCTATACATATTCTATGAGTGCCTCTGCATGAGTCTTCATATTAATATTATTTACAGTGTACTGTCAGATTCCATGCACTTTGCCTTGAGCTCAAAATGTAAATCCCTGAATTAAGGGACTCATTGACCTCCAACAACATCTTTACTTTCAAAGTACATAGACCTTGAACCATGTAAGAACTTATAACAAAAATAATATTAGTAACAATGGCTATTATTTATTGGGTCCTTCCTAAGAGCCAAGCACTATGCTGCAAGCATCTGTATTCAGTGTTGCACTTCACCTTTACAAGAGTCCGTTCTGGAAGCCACTATCTGTCACCCCCACCCCTTAACAGGAGAGAATTCCCAAAAGGAAAACTGTGTCCCTGAAGAGTGGAGTGACTTGCCTGAGGTCAGCCATCTAGCATGAGAACAAGAGGCATCAGGGCAGAGTGTCTCTACTTGTGAAGTCTACATTCTCATGCCTCTGGAGCCTCCTTACTTAAGGATATCAACAACTATTTACTGAACGCCTACTTCTTTTATCAAAGTAGTAACTATAACACTAATAATACAGCTCGTAGCCAAAAAGCCAAAATGCTCAACCAAAGGGGCTGAGCTCAGTAAAAATTCTCTCACATTACTACACTGAAATCGTATGCTAACATTAAAAATATTGTTGTAGAAAAAAGAGCTAATTATATGGAAATATGTTCATGCTTTATTTATCCAACAGCCTGTGTATCTATTTTTACAAAGAAAAATGCTAGAAGGTTTTATCTCAAATCAGGAAGCACTATTATCTCAGCATGCTAGGATTACTGATGATTTTCTACCTCTTCATTTTGCTTAACCATATTTTTGAAATTTTTAGCCATGAATATGTACTACTTATATATATATATATTTTAAAGAAACATGTTTTTAAAGAGAGAATTAAAGCTCAAGATAGCACAAGAGATAATAAAAGAGGAACTAGACATTTAATGAATTCAAGTTGGATTGGATTCTAGAATACAGAAAGAACTTGCAGATGTGATTACAAAACCACTGTCAGCAATCTTAGAGAAATCAGAGACTGGGAGCAAGGCCAGGGAATTGGAGACAGGAATATGTTATTCCAGTTTTCAAAAATGAGAAAAATGTGGATTCTAAAAACTATAAGGCAATGTATCTAGCATTCAGAATCTTATTATTATATACATTTTATGAACATTTAGGAAAATGAGTTCAGCCAGAGACGGCTGGGAGCATGCAGAGGTTCAAGTCATCCTGGGATAACTTTATTTCCTCTTTTAATGGTTTATTTTTGATAGATCAATAAAATATTCCAGACAGCATGCACTTTAATTTCAGCAAGGGCATTTGATAAACAGATGTGTGCTTTTTGTGTTGGAAAGCATGGGCTAGATGATAATTTGATGAGTTGGATTCACAGCTAACTGAATTATTAATAATTACCTCCAATGACTGCAAACTGCCTGAGTCAGGTACTGCACTAAGCCTTTTGCATACAATACACCACCTTGCCAGATGGGTGCCATTGTTATTCCCACCTTTGTAGATGGATAAATGGAGGCTTGAAGAGGCTGAGTCATATTATTGAAGACCCAAAGCTTGTAAATAAAAGAGTTAGGATTCTTGCGTTTAACTATACTACCCTCTTTGCCTTTCTAATAAATAAATAGGGATTGAACTGAGGGCTCTAATTGCAGGCCGCAGGTCTTCATCCCATGCAATATATTGATCAATGCCTTGGAAGAGAATGTAGAACTGATATTTGTCAGATTGGCAGATGACATACAGCTAGGAGTTGGGCTGTCCCTCTCTTGAATTCCACTCCGTTTCCTTTGATTGAAGGAATAGACTTCCCAACTGGAGGAGCTGTGTCAGAGTGCTGGAAAGAGGCCTGGTCGGGGCAGGGGTAGAAAACAAACTCCAATCTTTTTCTTCCAAAAATATAATCTCTAAGGTCACCACGAGGTTTGGCCTTTTCAGTACTTTCCATGGACATTTTGCCTGAATAAGAAAGAGGCCTTTGGTCCATTTATTTCACTAGTTCTTTCAGCTGCAAACAAATCTTTGGCCAAAGGAAAAAAAAAATCTTTCTGGCTCTAAAAATAAAGGATTTCTCTCTTTTTAGAACTTTCCCCAAAAATTATTTGTTATGGAAGGTGGAAGAGGAATAAGAGAGGAAAAGAGAGAGAAAAGAAGAGGAGGGGGTTAAAAAAAAAAAAAAAAAGCAAAAAAAAAAAAAGCAAGGGAGTCAGGGAGAGAATGAGGAAAAGAAAAAAAAGTCAAAGGGAAGAAAGAAGGAGAGGGAAAGAATGAGAAAAAGAAACTTCTTCCTTATGTGGTATAATCAAATTCCTCTTTAAGGCAGCAGAGCAAAATTAAAGAGGTTACAGTTTCCCCAGCTGTTTGGTCTGGGATGCAGTGTAAACAAGTCCGCCCCTCATCTGGCCCCCAGGAGGCTGGAACCTCAGCAGAGCCTGAACCCCAGGCTGCCAAACCACCATGAATTCTCTGGGGGAGTCTCCTGCTTGCTGAATCAGCAGAAACAACGAGGGCAACTTGACTGTTTCCCATTTTAATTCTTCTGAGGACCAATAGCATAGTATGTAGGTGAAGGGTGATGTCCTAGAACAATCAAGGTCAGCTCCAATCTGGAAATTGGAACACAGCTCTCAGATCCTTCCTGACTCTGCAGAGCTTGAGTTTGCAGCAAGATTATTCTTAGCTGGTGTTATGAAATATGCACAATGAGGATTTGGCCAACCTCATAACCCAGGACGTGTGCTCTATTGGACTTAACTTTATTTTCTTCTTTTTTAATAATGTATCCTGGCATATTTGCATCAATGGAATGCTCTACAGTTATTTTTAAACAATGATAGAGACTACAGAGCACTATTACTGGGGATGAAAAGATGCCTGCAATATACTGGTTTCAGGAGCACACGTGTAATATGACACAGTTAACATCAGTCATCTCTGGTTGGGAAAATTATAGGTGGTTTTTAAATTTTATGTTTTTCGGTATTGTTTGTACTATTTTTTAAAAAACTAATCATAGCTAACATGTACAGAGGGCTTTCTGTGTGCTGGGTGTCATGCCAAGTATTTCATATGAATCAGGCCATCGGATCCTTGCAAGAGGAATATCAAGTAGGTATTACTATCATCCTCTTTTTACTGATGAGGCAACATACTCAAGTCCCTTGCTCAAAGTTATGCAGCCTGAAAATGCCAGGAGGTAAGACTCAAACCCAAAACCCGCACCAAAGCCACCACATGAGGATTTTTTCCCCAAAAAACAATAAATGGTTTAAAGGTAAGTGTATCCTGATAATTGTTTAAACTAGTTTTCAAACAAAATGCAGCTATTTAAAATGAGCTTGTTGACTCATAGTTAATGATATGCAAAATGTTCCTGGTACTTGATTATGTAGAAAAGTAGGCTACGGGGATCATTCTGTTGTATGTGTCTGTGTGCCTGTGTATGCCTCTAAGCATAAAAGTATGAATTCTAATATGTTAAGAACTACTCTTTCAATGTTGGAATAAAGATAATTTTAGACTCTTCTGATTTATAGTGTTTGCGAAATTTCTATAATAGTGAGTGCTACATTTAGAGTAAGGAAGCAAAAAGGACAGAAGGCAGTCCACCTGCCTTTCTGACACCCCAGTGTAGCTACTAAGACCCCCCTTTCAAGAGAGCTGCTTGAATAATAGCTTGCCCTTTCCTTTTCTCTCCCTTGGGACCTGCCACTCCATGGGCTTTAGCCTTCTTTGGCAAGAACTTGAGCAGGTGCCTTAGAGACAAGGAACAGAATTGATGACATGAAGGGAGTTGGCAGAGCCCTAAAAGATAAGCCTGCCTCCAAAGTTTCACATCTCCCTTTTGTTTGTCTGCACTTTGTGGTGGCTCACAGAGGCCAAGGCCTGGCTTCTCGAATAGGGCTTGTTAGAGATAAAGACTCTTGAATCCCAGGGCTTCAGATAGAGGGTGTGGCCACTGGATTCTTTCCAGTTCCAACTGGAAATTAAAAAGTCATGTTGTAATTTCTGCAAAGGCCTCCATGAATAGCAGCTGAATAATTTCTCTAGCATCTGAAGAAGAGGCCATGTACCAGGGAAGGGGACTTAATGTGAACCAAGTGACCTGTACTTACATAGGCTGTGCCCTTTGGTGGAAATGCATTCATTCATTTGAGAAATATTTACTGAATGCCTACTATATGTAGAATACTGTTCCAGGTGCTTGGGAGGCAGCAGACAACAAAACTAACTCACTGGGATACTTACATTATAGCCCTTCTACCATCCTGCCTCCTTAAAGGATACCTACTCATGCTTTGAGACCCAGAATTTTAGATCTAACCTGGAGAATTCCATGATCACCTGAAGGAAAAGGGTTAGGCACACTTTTCTTAGATTCCATGGTTTTATTTGGAGATATATATATATATTTATATATATATATAATATAAATATATTTTTATATATATTTTATATATAAAATATAAATATATTTTTATATTTGACTTTTGTTCATAGTAATATAACCATTTGCTTATGTGTCTTTTTCCCCAAGACCATGGGCTTGACACATGGTTTGAAATCCAGTTTTCAACACTCAATTAGCTCTGTAACACTGGGTCACTTATTTAACTTCCATGGGACCCAATATTTTCATCTGTATTATAGAGATACGAATATCTACCTCACAAGAATGTTGTGAGATTTACAAGACAAATGAATGCCTGCTTATACCAAAACAGCAATGTGAATATTTAAAGCACCTTATTCCTAAGAATACCAAATCAAAGCCAAATGTCTTTCATCGAATGAATGAACTATCAAACTGTGCTATATCCATTCTACAGATACTACTCAACAATAAAAAAAATTGACACATTCAACAACATGGATGAACATCAATATATTATGTTAAGTGAAAAAGCTAGAAGAATCAAAAGTCTACATATAGTGGGATTCCATTTTATGTGATATTCCTACACAGGTAAAACATAGGAACAGAAGAGAGACCAATGGTCATTTATGTGGCTAATAACGAGCAAAAAGGAATTTTTTGAGATGATGGAACTTTTCCTTATCTTAATTATGATGGTGGTTACACAATTGTATGCATTTTTCCTTACTCATAGAATTGTACATTAAGGAACTGTGTTGGATATGTTGGGTGGATGAATAGAAGGAAGAAAGCAAGGAAGAAAAGATGTGCAGCTTGAAACTTCAGGGGATTTAATGTCTCTGAACCTTTTACCAATAGGAAATGAAAACCAATGAATAGATTCTCCAACCATATACATGGCCTCTCAGAAGACATGGTCACTCAAGAACAATTGATCTCACTTGATACCAAGAGTTGGTTAACTCAGTAATGCACCCTCCTGTTTGATCTAGTTCCTTCCTTGCACATTGAATTTTTTACTCACTTCTGCTTCTTGGCATGGTATTCCCTAATAGCACAAAAGCATTTGCCCTATGCTTTGCTTTGCAAGGAACTTAGAAAAAGGCCCTCTGCATGGCTGTGTAACTGGGTTCTTGCCAGTAGAAATAGGAGCAGAAATTATATGTGTGGCTTTGGATTCTGGGCCTTCAACCTGTGGGCATGCTCTCCTTCATACTTCCTCTCTCCCTTCATGTGAGCTGTAACCGAATCTATGATCCAGACTTAAACATGCAGACAGACCGAGCCACTTAAGAGATGGTGGGATAACAGTATGGAGGGAACTTTGGCTCCTGGAGGATCCTGTGGAAAAGAAACCCTGCCAACTTGGATGACAGTTCATCTCAGGACTCTACATAAGAAATAAATATCTGTATTATTTAAACCACTGTTTTTAGGGGTCTCTTTATTCTGGCAACATAACTTTACCTAAACTGAAACATTGTGATCTTATACTTTATCATTGATATTGCAACAATTTTAGGGATGAAAGGGGTTCTATTAATAATAATGCTGGTAAAGAAAAGGTAAATATGGTAGACATCCTAATTACCCTAATGCAATCTTTACACATTACATGAATATACAAAACATCACATGTATCCCCCAAATATATACACCTATTAGGCATAAAAAATGCAAATGCTAAAAAGAAATAATGCTGAAACAATAGGAATAAATTAGTCTCCCTACCTAAAAGCAATCTCAAACTTCTTCTAAGAAGATATTTTACCTGGTTTTGTACTCTTATTACCAGAATTGGGAGGAAGGATGGAGAGTAACACTAACATTAATAGCAGCTAATGAAGTGGGGTTGTTGGCCAGAAAGTTATTAGTGTTTGTATACAGAGTGTTTATAGGAATTTCCATTCCCAGGAGACATGCATGTGGCAATTGGTAGCCCTGAAGATCCATGTACACTGGAATCCTAGATAAGCCTAAGAGGATTTCTAACATGTCTGGGAAAATGTAAGAGTAAGAGGAGCCAAGGATACCTTCATTTGGATTTGGGTGGAGAGGAACCTGTAAAGTAGATCTTGAGACAACATTCACAGGTAGACAGATATGAGGCAGCCATGGTCCAGTATCACACCTTGGAGTTGAAGTCTAGAGCCCATTTCAGACCATCTCTGAGATATGGTGACCCCAGAGTGTTGTGTGAGGGCCCAGCTGACAAAGTGCTACGTTGAACTTGAAAGATAGGTATGTTCCTACAGCTAGAAATTGACTAAATGAAAATGGCAGAACATCTAGAAAACCCTAGTGCCCCGTTGGTAACTGCAGAGATGGCAGTTTGGTGAACCTCAGAGTTCAGTTCTACATCAGTTTCTCCTCTTTCCTTCCCTTCTTCCTAGATGATCACACACATGCCCATCATAAATGCACATTACTAAGTTAATGAAACAAGTTTTCTCTTTAAAGATGCTAAACATGCCACCAGAAAATCAAGCCATTAGATAAACATTGAAAAATAGTAATAATTAAGAATATATTTTTTAAAAATTTTCACAGCTCTGTGCCTGTGAAATTATTTCCATTAGTTAAAAATAGTGGAATGGCTTTTCAGTCTTCTTTACGAGGACTAAACCCTTATCCACACAAGTTTCCTTCCATTGCAAACCCTGCTGGTGAGAAAATTAGGACTATCATCAAACCCACATGCTCAATTTGACCTCAAATCTATTAATAGTATTTTTGTTCTGTTTTCCACTATCTTCCCAACTTCTATCCCATCTCATCACTACATGATGCAATGTAGTCTGAGATAGGCCCATATCAAGCAAGTTAAATTTTAGATAGACTAGTAGCTACAGAAAAGTCTATCTATAGGGCCACATGATTAAAGTTACTAAGCAGTTAGTTGGAGAAAGGAAATGTTAGCATTCAGATGCAAGAAATTTTAAAATCATACTTTGCCAAATAAAACTGTTTCCTTGGAGCTAAATAAATATTCTCCCAAGGACAGACCTGAGGACTCAGACAGCTGCATCTATTTATGGTTTCCCCTGTGTTTCCCTCTCTCCTCCAAATCCAATCAGCTGTACAGAAAGCAATGAGGGTTCCTTTATTAAGCCTCCCTATTCCCAGCAAGGGACAGAAGTAGTGAAACAGAGAGCCAGCTGCCATTGAAATGTTCCAGCCATCTGCTTCTTCCTTATTTTTCCCCTTCTCTGTACACATTTAAATGTTCTTCCTTGTTTATCTATTTGTAGGAAGCAGATGGAATCGTCATCATTATCACTATATTACATTTACTGAACACCTACCATGTCCTAAGTACCATGTTAGTAACTTCCTATAAATTATCTCATGTAATCCTCACAAAATTAATAATGTATTATTGCCCCATTTTACTGATGGTAAAACTGAGGCTTAGGAATGTTAAGAGACTTGACAAAGGCTACACAACTGTAAGTGGGATCTTCTAACCTTAAGCCTCTCTCTTTTGAAAGAAATTACGGCTACAGTGATAAATCTTCACAAAAATTATAAAGTAGGTAAAAGTATTTTTAGCAGTCTTTCAATACCCTCTTTTCAAGCCATGTTATCACTCTACTGCCCTCTACCACCTTTCCCCAAACTGCCAAGGATCCAACAGTTCCAAAAGTGTGCTTTCTTAGTGCTGTTTGCATTTGAATATGAGTTTCTTAAAAAACAAAGTTGAAAGATCCAAATAAACAATCTCTAAAGACTGAGTTTCAGCCCATGCCGACAAGTGACAGGGAGGGTCTTTGTAGGTTGTTGGACCTCCCCAAGGCTTCTTTGGCGACTCCAGGTAGATAGCTGCTATTCTCAAAATTTTAACAACCCTGCACCCTTAGCAACGTCAAGTTTACATACAAGATTTCTGAAAATAGGCTACACATCAAACTTTCCAGTTCATCAAAACCAGAACAACAATGCACATTCTTTAAGACCACTGCCATGATTCCATAGTATTTTGAGGGGAGTGGCAAGGGCAGTTGTTTGTTTGTTTTTTTTTTTCAGTAGAGTAGAAAGATTTAGATCCCTGACTTTGTTATGATTAAATGAACAAGGTGGTTGTTTTCTAGCAAATAAAAATGTATTCTTTGGAAACTCTTCTTCCTCGGGTCCCTAGGACATGCCCTCAATCTGCTGTTGAAAATCTAAAGCATTCCAGTTGGCAGAACAATAGACTTTTCTCTTGGTGGACTACTGTGAGTTGAGTTTGGACAACGATTGTTCTGTTTCCAGAAAGTCACTGGGGAGTGGGGAAGGGAGGACTTGGAAACTCAGCCTGGTGTTAGACACCTCCTCAGGGGGTCCTTTTCTGCCAGGACCTGAAATCCCAGTCCTGAAACAGACCCTGCTGACTTTTCCCAAAGTTTTGACTTTATTAAAGAGCCAGAGGCAAGGGATTATTTTCCATGCACAGTCCTTCAGCTCTGGAATTCTGGATCTGACCTCCAGGTTTGAGAGAACTTGAATACGTCAACCTCTAAGACATGGTGTAGCAATAAAGTGCTCAATTGTTTTTCTTTCCATAGCCTTTTCTCATTTCCAGAGAGAGAGGTTGAATAAGAGGGGTATTTGGGATGTTATTGGGCTTACAAGCAGGTTTGTGGAAAACAATGTCACCCTAGGGGTTTTTCTATGATAGGTAAATTTTTCTACTTCACTAAATGAATAATTAATGTTGTTTTAATATGGAACTGGCCCTTAATGCAGACAATTTATATGCATGAGTGCCCCCTTTTTCTCTCAAACTAGCTGGGTTTTAAATTATTTTTTTGAAACCCACTAGGACGATGGTATAAAATATGTAAACATTTGGGTGGTCTGTTGATATTCACAGAGCACATTTGAAATTAACTAATTTGCCTTCTATGAGAAACAGACTTTAATGCTATTCAAAAAGCTGGAACTTTGAAATTAAGTAGCTCAAGTTGCCTTTGCCTATCCTCCAACTTGCTTAGGTTGTTGTTTTAATGGCAGCATTTACTAACGAAGGGAAGAAGGTTGCCAGAACTCAGAACCATGACGGGCCTCCTATATAAAGAGAATTTCAACCACCAGGAGTGAATAGGCAATTAACCATATATTTGACTCCAGGTTTTAAAAACATAGTTATTCTCTCTCTCTCTCTCTCTTCCCCTAGAGTAATGGTTCACCTATCTCTTGTCTTAGGAGGCTGACACCTATAGACTGCATCCCAGGCTCTCCTTGACCAGCTAGCTTCAAGTTGAGTTCAGCTAGAAAACCACCCTGACAAGGAAGTGAGAGGGTGAGAGAGACAAGTCGGAGGATTTCTGCCTTCCTCCCTCAAATTCTGAAACAATACTTCCTCCTCTATCTTCAGCCAAGGGATGGTCATGACTGCTTCGGTTTGTCAGTCTCTGGGTGCCTTGCTACCTCCTGTGTGTTTCCTAAGCCACACCCTTACCTCCATTCATTAACAAATTACCACTTCAACCAACTTAGGGAGTAGTGATGCATCCTGTTGACTGCTAGGATCCAATAAAACACTCAACTGGCTTTTCTCCAGGAATCCTAGGCAATACTAGGAATTGGCCTCTTTATGATGACCCCAGAGTTGGATCAGTAATAATAGCACTGGGAATTAACAGTTACTGAGTGCCTTCCATGTTCCCACGCAGTATGCTAAGCAATGTATGGGAAGAATCTCAGGAAGTAGAGGCTGAACAAGTTTCTTAAAATAATGGGCTATAGGGAGCAGAAACCATTTAAAGGGCACTGACAGCCAAAGCCTGTTTATGCCCAAAGGAAGGACTCTTTAGTAATATGGTAATACTCTTTTGAGTAATGTAGTATAGAGACTAATAAAATAAAAGTAATACTAAAGGATCCCTTAAGGGCACTGGGTAAAGGTGAAGAAGAGGCCTATTTTAGCAAAAATTATTTCACTTAATACTTGCTACGAATTTACCATTAGCTCTCATTCCATCTAGTGGTAATGCCAGCACTATTCAGCCTCACCACTTCACTTGGTGAAGACGTTAGTGTTGGAGCAATGGTATTTTTATTTTATTGAGATGAAATATAATTTACATGCCATAAAATTTACCCTTTTAAATACAAGTTCAGTGATTTATAGAATATTCAGCGAATTGTGCAACGGTCACCACTACTGAATTGCAGAACGTTTTCATCATCCCAAAAAGCAACTCCGTACCCATTAACCATTACTCTTCTTTCCCTCTCCTCGCAGCCCCTCGCAATCACTATTCCTGTTTCTATGGATTAGCCTCGTCTAACATTTCATATAAATAGACAAAGAATATGTAGCCTTTTGTGGACTGGCTTCTTTCACATAGCATAATGTTTTCAAGGTTCACCCATATTATAGATTTAGTACTTCATTCCTTTTAGTGGTTGAACAATATTCCATTGTATAAATATGCCGTAATTTGTTTATTCATCAATTCATGGACATTTGCATTGTTTTACCTTTCGGCTATTGTGACTAATGCTGTTAGGTACATTAATACATAATAGTTTTTTCTATTCTCTTGGGAACCAAGACTGCCCAGCACCTTTTAGGAGCACAATTCCTCCTTCATACTGTGGAAATCATGGTCAGTCCCTTTGGTTCAGACGTGCTTGATTTCAACTATTGGCCCCAGGGGTGGTCATGTGACCCAGACTAGCCAATGAAAGTATTTGATTCCCATGATTGTAGTGATTGGCTCATTGTTAGGGATGTGTTTCAAGGTGAGTCAATCGGTGTCCTTTGCTGGACGGATGTGGCTGCATAGACATAGGTAGAGGGTGAGCTCTTTCTGTATAGTAGCTAACTATGTCCAGTGCAAGCATTCCCTGCCAGGAAGAGGGTCTGCGCAAAAGATGGAGAGCACTTATGTCATCGTGTGAATGCCAGAGTCCAGAGAGAACAAAGTACAGCACTTACGACATTTGAATGCCAGAGTCCAGCTGGGACTCGTCAGACCTGTTGAGCTTGGATTTCTTTCTGAGTAATGGGAGTCGGTGACAAGTATATGGGACTAAAAGATATACTATTTGCCTGTTTCTCCTCCTCTAACTTCTTGAGAAATTGACAGGCATACATAATGGTGCCTCCACACTACCATCGGCAAAACAGCAGAACCTTGGTTATGTGTCCCTTGGGAGCTGGGCCTGGGAGAGGGATTCTCCTAGAGAGTCTGTCAGGGCTACTTTGGGTTCTTTGGAGAGGCATTTGCTTATGAACCTCCCTTCTCTGGGATCTTCTGTATACTAACAGGCAAATTGCTTTAAATTATGTATTCTAGAAGGCAGAGGAAACAAATCCTCTGCCCCCATCCTAGCCTCTTTCACTTTCTCTTGAAATCCTTTTTCTTTCTTTCTTTGCCTTTACCAGCAATAATTTTTCAAAATGGCAAATTCTGGTGAGTTTTGGGTAGTGTTTGGTCATTGTTTGGGTGGTGGTGGTGGTGGTGGTACTGGTACTGGTATGTATATGTTTCTGTGTATCTTATTTGATGTTCTTGATTCTTCACAGTCAACTAAAATAAGTTTCATTTCAGAAAAACTTAACCCATAACCTAACATCTATCACGGATGCCATGCTTTCCTGTCTAGGGTATGTGTACTTCTGATGATACCCTGAGCTTACCAAGAAGAGGCAAAGTCAATATAAATATGGCACATCTTTACTGGATATATTTGGGAGGAAATTATGTACAAATTAAAATGAAATAAAGCATGGAGGAGAATGCATAATTCTTAAGAATTTTCAAGATCAGATGGGAGACATTAGATGTTGCCTTTTCGATAAATTACTTTGTGGAATTCTAGGTTCCCTGAAGTGATGACAAGAAGAACTAGTATTGATCCAGTCCATACTATGTGCCAGACATTATCTAATTTCATCGTCACAACTGCTGTATAATCTAGTTGATATGATTTTTATTTTATAGATGAGGAAACTGAGGTTCAAAGAAATCAGACAACTTATCCAAGATTCCACAGCTAGTAAGTGGTAGAGTGTTGACTTTAATCGTGTTATGTGTGGTGTCAAAATCTTCTTAGTCACAATACTAAGTTGCCTCCCTGTATATGCAACTTTTATTTTTACTTTATGTATTTCTGTGGGCTCATTATTTTAAAAAATGAAGCTATATAGTATTATACAAAATAGAGAAAGGTGCTGGGTGTGCTGGCTCACGCCTATAATCCCAGCACTTTGGGAGGCCGAGGCGGGCAGATCACCTGAGGTCAGGAGTTCGAGACCAGCCTGACCAACATGGAGAAA
>NW_012102144.1:1725989-1777623 GCF_000951045.1 Mandrillus leucophaeus | reverse complement strand
GCATGCCTGTAATCCCAGCTACTTGGGAGGCTGAGGCAGGAGAATCACTTGAACCCGGGAGGCAGAGGTTGCAGTGAGCTGAGATCGCACCTTTGCACTCCAGCCTGGGCAATAAGAGTGAAACTCTCTCAAAAAAAAAAAAAAAAAAAAGAAAAGAAAAAAGTTTCTACCCTCCCCTACTCTTTCTCTTTTAGTTTGTTTCTACTACTTTCTTGTGTATCATCTTGACAGTAGCCTCTGTGGACCTTGACCCAGCTCTTCAAAGTCTGGACTCAGTCTCTGTGCCATACTGCTGAGTTGTTGAAAAAGCCAAGAAGCACTTACATAAATTTTGTCAAGAGAACAATCTGCCCAATATTGAATTTAGAACCTATTTAAATCAAATTCCTACAGGGTGCATCTGTTCAATCCCTTTGTCAGAGTATAATTTTTAAAAAGTTAGAAACATGATACTCTCACATATATGGTGAGCACATGTCAAGGATTTCTTTAACTCAGTAGCAAGGAACAGAGGACACAGCAGGATGACAAAGCTGGTTTAAAGGAGGATATAAGAAACTGGTATATATTTAGTCAGTTAAAAATGCCAGAACAAGATTGCAAAGTTAGATACAAAACTGGTTAATTTCCTTTAAGGCAAAAAAAGAAAAAGAGTAACCTGTAGGGCTAGCTTTCCTTCTGGATAAAAGTGATTTGCATCTCTAGAGAACAAAAGTCATTTGCAATTAACAGTCTTCTACCAGTTAAAGTCTAACTTTACAGAGTCTGAGCTGTAATTAATAGTCAATTTTAAGGGAACCTTCCCTTCCCTTAGAGCAGCTGTCCAACAGAACTTTCTGCAATGATGGAAATGTTCTCTAGCTGTGCTTCCTAATATGATAGCCACTAGCTTCATGTAGCCATTGAGTCCTTGATGTGTGGCTAGAGTGACTGCAGAACTCAATTAATTTTATTTAATTTTAATTACTTCATGTTTAAAGAGCCACAAATGACTAGTGGCTACCATAATGAACAGTGCAGCCTGAGAGCATCATATGACCCTTACGTGGCTTGTTAGAATAGTTAGTATGACTTTGAAAGGCTCACAGTAATCTTTCTGCCTGACTTCCTAGTTTAGGGGCCTTTTCCTGACACCTTTTGCTCTCCTACAGTTTCTTCCATCAACTCTTATTTTTCTTTGCTGTGAGGACAAGGAAGGAACCAGTCTATTTACAAACTGTTGCCCGCTGGTGGCTCCTTGCCAGCTCTTAGATAACACTGATGGTCCCTCTGAGAGCTGAGGATGCATTCCCCGGGCACTGCAATCAGAGCGGACGCATGTGCAGCTGTGGATGGAGGGAACTGACGTGTCCTCTCTGGGAGCAGAGGAGCAAATGTCACGAGAAAAGCCCTTGAAAATGGTTCTCATCCCCTTTCTCCATCGCAGACAACCCAGAATAAACTGTTCTGAAATGTTGACGTTTAATAATATTAATATTAGTAATGGCTGGGAAGGGCTTCTGGTAAGGAGATTCCAGGATAAATAGGTCACTAGGTTTTCACTGCTTATCAATGAAGTTCCCAAAAAGATCTTTTTAAAGGAAATAGGCTCATGTAGACTTTTTTTTTTCTTTTTTTTAAAGGAAGGAAATACATTATCTTTATAATAAGGCAATGCAAGAGGGATTTTTGCTGATTTTTTTTTTGAAGAACTATTTATAAAATAATGAAGATTTAAAAAAACAAAAAAGGCTGGGCATGGTGGTTTACGACTGTAATCCCAGTACTTTGAGAGGCCAAGGCAGGAGAATCGCTTGAGCCCAGAAGTTCAAGATCAGACTAGGCAACATAGTGAGACCTTGTCTCTAGGAAAAATAAAAAAATTTAGCCAGGCATGGTGGCACATGCCTGTGGTCCCACCTACTTGGGAGACTGAGGTGGGAGAATCACTTGAACCCAGAAGTCGGGGCTGCAGTGAGCCTATGATTGCACAACTACACTCCAGCCTGGGTGACAGAGCAAGACCCTGTCTCAAAAAAAATAAAAATAATTTTAAAAGAAAACAAAATTGAGAATCCTCTGCTGGTCTCTGTTATGTCTTACTCAGAAAGTGACATAAGTGAATTTTATCTTAGGAAAATGTACTGCTATTGTGTTTCCAGCTGTATCAGTGCATTCTTACCTTCCCTAAATTAAAAGCCCATCACTGCTAGCTCCTAAGGACTCCTTTCAATGCCCTCTTTTCAATGCCACTTGAGCATCACTATTGTAGCAGTTAAGTTTGGCTTGCTTTGCACTGAAACTTGCCTGCAAATAGCTTGGTGGTCTGCCCTGGATTTGCCAGTAGCCTGTCTCTTGAAAGGGGCTTAAGGTGCAAGGTTGCTGAGTTTGGAATCACTTTGCCAACCCTGGCAGCCTCTGTGACTCTATGATTTCTTTAATGTTCCCGTCTTTCTCATTCCCCTAAATAAACTGAAGCCTTTACTGGAAGGTCAAGTAAATGTTACTGTGAATCACTACTAGTAGAGGCTCCAGAAAAGGGAATCCTGGTTGCTCTCAAATAATCTTGAAATTTCACTCTTTTAATTATTTTTAAGCCCCTGTACTTAAAAAAAAAAAAAAAAAAAAAAAAAAAAAAAAAAAAAAAAAAAAAAAAAAAAACTATAGAAACATATGTAATATATAAACCAGAATGTCCACTGATTTTCAGGCTAACTGAAGACTAACTAGAAGCAAGTTTATTACCCCAATGCTGTTGTTCAGAAGCTTTCTGATATGTTCATTCACTTTCCTGCCTTATTAATCAGAGTAAACGTGATTAACTGTATGTTTCTATGTAACATCATATACCATACTAATTTTCACTTGAGTTCTCAATATAATTTATCTTTTTGGGAATTGAACATTGAACTACATTAAGTAGTTTCAGTATCTCCCCTTGAATGTGTTGAGGGAATCTTTTGAAATCAACTTTGTACTGTCATTTCATTTTCTTTTCCTATACAGCTAAGATTTATTGAGTGCTTACTGTGAGCCAGACAATGTGTTAAGTGTTTTAAATGAATGATCTATTTTAATGCTTTTCAAAAATCAACATTGACTTAGTAACAGTGTTTTCCCTTTATTAAAGATGAGGAAACTGAGTTCAGAAAAGTGAAGTGACTTACCACGCTTACTCAACCAGTAAGTGTTGAAATCATAACTAAACTCTAGCTGTGTTTGAACATACAGCATTGCTCACAACTCACAAAAGACTTGCGTTCCATTCCCAGCTTTGAACTTTATAGACCAAGTAATTCTTGACCTCCCCAGGCATCTACATCCTTATTTATAAAATGAGGGTAATAGTACCTCCCTTCCAAAGTTGGGGCACTGAGACTTGTGAGAAATTATTTCCAAACGCTAAAGTGCTAAATACATGTAATGTGTTATTGCTTTTACATCTTTATTAGCTAGCAATGTCTTTAGTTAATTACATTCTAATTAATATGTTATGCTTAGATTATAGGTGGGAAGCCTCACTATTAGCTAGCGATGTCTTTAGTTAATTGTATTCTAACTAATTGATACATTATGCTTAGATTATAGGTGGGAAGCCTTATTGTCTACCATAGGACAGAAATTGGTACAAGACCTCCTGGCTTTGGACTTGATCCAATGTGGCCTAGTTATTGAATTACCAGAAGGAACTCAATTAAAGGTGGTCTGGCTAATGAAACAGGCAACTCACAGCTTCTAGTACTGGTCCCAGTTTTGACTGTTTCTCTATTAATATTTACAAAGTATGTGAATATTCAGTAACCCAAATAATTTTTTCATTAGCCTTTGAGATTTTTCTCTCTTACTTGTATTACAAAGTATGTAGATATTCAGTAATCCAAATAATTTTTTCATTAGCCTTTCAGATTGTCTATTATAGTGTTTGTTTTGTATCTGTTTGGGTGGGCTAATTAGAATAGTTAGTAGTATCACTTTGAAGGGGCTCACAGTAATCTTTTTGCTTTATATCCAAGTTTGGGATAATTTTTCTTAATATCTTTGCCCCTCCTACATCGTTATTTTTATCCCAATTATTGGAATGGTCTTCCTAATTTTGAATGGGATTCTTTTATGACCTACGATTCTCTTTTCCAACAAAGAAAAAAGAAGAGCAAAATGGACTTAATGCAAATCAATCCTGCATGGGCCCTGCATTCTTTGGAAACTCTAATGCAATGTTCCTGAAAGCAGAGAGATGCCACTAACAAATAATCTTGTTTTCTAAAGGTGGCCTTGGTAGGGTGAAAATTTTTAAAGAACATTACAATTCAACATGTCAAGGGATTGTTTCACAGAGTATTGATATTTAACTTTTAATTTTTTTTATATTTAGAAAAACAAATGCCTTCCTAGTTCAAACAATGGTTTCTTTAAGGAAAACTGCAGAGAAAGTGATTAAGTCACTTGGAGCTGAACTTCCAGGCAGCACTGCTGAATATTCATGATGTTTAATTTTTAAATCTCTCTCAAATGTAATTCCACAGAGACATCAGACTTCATCATCTAACATCATCATCATTAATCAGTCAAACATATCCACAGACATTATCAGAGAATACGATTCATACCATGTGCATTCCCTAGTCAGCCACTTTTGAAGACATGGTGATAGAGTCTGCACCATCAAATAACTTACAATGAGCAAGAGGATACTGATAGTTGCTACCTATATAAAAATTTGTAGAAACAAAAATGAGAGATGCCTGTGACTGTTTGGGTTGAGGGGAACCATTACAAGCCAAGTCATATTCTCTACTTTCTCAACAGACTTGGTTCCTTTTGCTTTCTTTGTATAAAGTACTTTCAAGTAGGTGAAACAAGAGGTTTAACAAAGCTTCAACACTGGCTGTACTCTAAGGGCAAGAATAAAAACTCTATTTGGTTCTTATATTCAATCACCTGACCTCCATGTCTGAGACATACTAGCAGTAAACTAACAGAAAACAATGGTTAAACAAAAAACAGAAACCAGCAACATTTAGCTTGGACTGTACATCAGAGAGAGGTTAAACAAAATATATGGTAAAAGAAGTATTTATCCAGTAAATCCTACTCACCACCATTACAAACTTGATATTAAAAATCCCACCCACAACTGTAAACTAGTTCAACCACTGTGGAGGACAGTGTGGTGATTCCTCAAGGATCTAGAAGTAGAAATCCCATTTGACCCAGCAATCCCACTACTGGGTGTATACCCAAAGGATTATAAATCATGCTGCTATAAAGACACATGCAAGCGTATGTTTATTGAGGCATTATTCACAATAGCAAAGACTTGGAACCAACCCAAATAGCCATCAATGATATACCGGATTAAGAAAATGTGGCGCTTATACACTGTGGAATACTATGCAGCCATAAAAAAGGATGAGTTCCTGTCCTTTGCAGGGACATGGATGAATCTGGAAACCATCATTCTGAGCAAACTATCGCAAGGACAGAAAACCAAACACCACATGTTCTCACTGATAGGTGGGAATTGAACAATGAGAACACTTGGACACAGGGTGGGGAACATCACACACTGGGGCCTGTTGTGGGTTGGGGAAGGGGGGAGGAATAGCATACCTAATGTAAATGATGAGTTAACGGGTGCAGCAAACCAACATGGTACATGTATACATATGTAACAAACCTGCACATTGTACACATGTACCCTAGAACTTAAAGTATAATAAAAAATAGAGTAAGAGAAATGGTGGTATGTACATGTGTGCATTTTTTAAATAAATATTTTTAATTCTTTTAATAAATTATTGAAAGGTTAAAAAAAAATCCCACCCACGTGTTTAGGAAACAATGATAGAGCCAAGTGAAGATAAACAAAACTGCCCATCTGTTTTTATTTAAAAAGATATTCAACTTTCCTTATTAAATACTGTAGGTCTCTTTAGAATGTAACTAACACATGCCTCTTTGGAAAAAGAAATCCAGAAGAGAAAATGTAAGCCCTTTAAAATGACAACATACCGTGTAAAGAAGATAAACCATTAGAAATTTGATTACGCTGACTTTTTTTTTTTCTTTTCTGAAAGGGGAAGAATGTCTTGATTGTTTTTGCTGACTATAGAAGCAAGACCTACTTCTAATCATGTTTCTTACTGATGAAGCCTCAGAGGACAGTGGAGGAGATCGATCTTATCATGATATAACTTCCTTTTTTATTTGATTGATACAGAAAAGCTGCAGCCTGTTGGAGGCTTAAAACAGCCTTCAGAATATACATCAAACATCTCTTTGGCCCATATGGTGCCTCTGAGTTGCAGGCTTTGAGGATTTCTTTAAACGCTTCTCCTCCTTTTCTGTGTCCACATCAGAATACTCTGCATCCCCATCAGAACGTTGTGTACCATGGAGAAACAATATAAATAAATCATGTAATAAAATGACCTTTCCCAAATCACGTTTTGGCGAGAAGATGCTTTTCACAGCTGTCTCTTTGCTCTCACTGCAGATGCCAACAACAGTGGGACTTTTACAAGTCCTACTAGTAGTTTGACATCCAGTTGAATTCAATTCTGGGGGAAGCTAAATTCAGCATGCTTCCTTTTCACATTTTTGGCAGATTGAAAATACATACTGCCAATGAACCAGAATGTGTACAAATAACATCTTCAGCCTTAGAGTTTGCTTGTGAAGAGAAGACAGTTCTGGGAGAAAGACCTTGAGGAGGGAATATAGAGAGAGATTTTTTATTTACTGGACTTGTTTATTGGCTTGGTCAAGATAGCTGATTATGTTGTCCTGGGAATTGTTGACCACAGTGACATGTAAATAAGGAAACGACTTGAAAAGTGATATGTAAGACCTCTGATACATATGAGAAATGATGGAAAGTGATATGAGACAGTCCCATGTATGCCAGGAGCTGAGACGCAGTTACTGAGGGGTTTATTTTCTACAGGTGGCGGTGTTTTGTGGAATATCTGACAGACCACGCTATTTGTCAACACAGCCTAATCCACATGTCAAACAACATTTCAAATATGTTTTCAGAATACGGCCTATTCATGCTGATTACCAGAAAGGTTAAAATTCACAGCAATCCAGCAATACCCAAAGGGTAGGCTGTAAAGGATGAGAAAGGGATTCCAGAGAATGCCTGTCGCTTTTTTTTTTTTTTTAACTCTAAATTTGCTAATTCAGGTTGTCTGGGCCACTGTATGGCATTGGAAGAAGAACAAGAAAAAGAAGTTAAAGCTATAAACTCTCTCTCAAAGCAGTTCTAGAATGTTCCTGCTCCTTTGCTGTTCTAGTCACTGTAAGTTCTTTTGGAAGGAGGTGAAGAATAAAGTCATGGTTAAAGAGACAACATTTACTTCCTTTCTTTTTTGTTATAGTGGCCAAGCTAGTGATCATGGATTAGAAACCATGAGTGCTCTCTTCCTTCTCATCCTCCTCCTCCTCTTCCATTTGTTTTCCCTCTAGAATTCTCTTCACTTCTTTCCCTCTTTCTCCCCCAGTTCTTCTTCTGTTTCCAATTCCTCTTCTCAAAGTTCTCTGAATGTTCTCACTTCTTCTAATTCTCCTCCATTTCCTTCTAATTCTCCTAATTCTTCTCCTTCTCCTCCTCCTTCCTTCTCTCCCTCCCTTTAACCCTCAGCCTCCATGTCTAGTTTACTCGTTTGCTAGGTTAAAAATGGAATCTGCTATAGATTTCCACAGTATCTCAGAGTAGACCTAGCAAAACTAGACCTAAACAGAAGAGTCCATGCCCCATCGCTCTTTCTACTCCTGCCTCCATGACTTTCTCCATGATCACTAAGCTAGAGTTTCTTATTTTGGAGGCCATTTCCACTAGAAATTGTTACTAACTCTACAAGGAAAAAGTGGAAAGAGAAAGCAGAGTCTTAAAACTGCAAGTGGGCTGACTGTATTTATTAATGAACAACCTTTCTTTCAAACAGAAAAATAATAACTTTCTGTTTTTCAGACTAATTCATTATAAGTAGATACCTATTCTTGTGTTGTCACTTTCAAATTCAGTTATACCTAGAATTTAGAAGATGGTAAAGAATAATCAGTGGCAACTATTTAATAAATGTCCTAAAACAGATAAAAATGTGATTTATATGCAGTTCACATAAAGGTGATAATTATAGGTTAACAGCTAAACTTTTGAATTGCAAGAGGAGCATCAAAGCCCTAACCCAAAGACATACGATTCTAACAGCTATATGTGAAGATGGAGATGGTATTTTATGGGATTATATACTGTTGAAGCTAGATTCAACCTTAAATACCATTTTATACAAACCCTTCATTTTAAAAATGAGAAAATGCAAAACTAGATACACCATGAGTGTTAGGACCAGACTCTCATAGAGTGGATGATGGTGCAAGTTTCATTGCTACTTCACTTTCATTAACTCTATTCCACACACCCTGTGCCTATTTTCTAGTCCTTTTTTCTTCCTCACCACAAATTGCAGATTCTACCTCTATTCAGAAGGAGTGGGAGGAAGGAGGAATAGGAGAAAACGGAGCCATTTTCCCTGGCTCTGTAATAAACACTTGTCATTCCAGGACAGCAAACTAAACACAAGCTACAACCTCTTCCACCAACCTCAAATCTTCCAGAAATGCTAGCAAACATATTTTAAATGAGTTTGTACACAGGTGTGCTACAAAACTAGAAAGAAACTCTCTGTGGGCCATAAACAGTGAGGAATCCCTAAAAGGTAGAAATTAGGTAACATCAGATTGAGAAGTAAAACTATAGCCCAACACATGTCTGGGACAGTCCATTTATACTCTACCAAATTCCATCTCTCCTTCTCCATCCAGAGCTAAATCTGACTCCCAGTCCTTCCCTCCTCAAAGTCCTCCTTGCCTTAGAACTCCTTTACTGGCTTGTTCTGTACCAGTTTTTATCCATCTTCTTTTCATCATCACACCCTAAGAGTAAGGACTTTTTGCCCCCCTGAGCCAATTGTTGCCCCTTAGGGATGGTATTTCTTCTCTTGAGAATGTCTTATGCCCCAAGGATCATCACAGAGCTTCTTTTAGAAGATGCTCTGAAAGGAGAGGTTCTCTGACTCTTCTCAAATTATACCATGGAACTGACCAATATTTCTGCCCCTCTGGATGGCCAACTCTGGGTAAATAGTTGTCATATATGTGAATAAAGTCTTTTTCCTTAAATGGTTTAGGGGGAAAATTCACAGGGGAAAAAATCCAAGCACCAAAACATGGTTTAGAAACGTTTGCTCTTTGTTTTAATTTTCCTCTGGTGTCCCCAGGACATGCTTTGCAGAGATGACTACTTCTGGATAATCTATAGCATGTAGCTATCGGCATATAAAAAAAACTCATTGGTGGTAGGCAGCCTCTAAGATATCCTCAGTGATTTTTTTCCTTTCGGCATTCATGACCTTGTTTAATCCTTTCCTTCTCCTTGCGTGTGGGCCAGACTTACTGCCTGGCTTCTAACACACAATTTTGCAGAACTGATGGTGGTATGTTTGGGTTCTGTGTCCCCACCCAAATCTCATATCCAGTGCTGGAGTTGGGGCCTGGTGGGAGATAACTGGATCATTGGGGTGGTTTCTCATGGTTAGCACCATCCCCCTTGGTGCTGCCATGGTGACAGTGAATTCTTACGAGATCTGGTTTTTATGAGTGTGTAAGTATCTCTGACCTCTCTTTCTTCCTCCTGCTCTGGCTGTGTGAAGATGCCTGCTCCCACATTGCCTTCTGCCCTGAGTAAAATCTCCTTGAGCCATGCTTCCTGTACAACTGTGCTTCCTGCAGAACCATGAGCCAATTAAGCCTCTAAATCTCCTTGAGCCATGCTTCCTGTATAACTGCACTTCCTGCAGTACCACAAGCTAATTAAAGAGTTTTTCTTTAAAACTTACCCAGTCTCAGGCATTTCTTTATAGCAGTGTTAGAACAGACTTATACAGATGGGATGTGACTTCCCAAATTAGGTTATAAAAAGACTGTGGCATCCATCTTGGATTCTCCTTGTCCCTCTCCCTCTCCCTCTGTTTCTTAAATCACACACTCTTGGGGAAGCCAGCTGCTGTGTTATGAATAGTGCCCTGGATGCCCACATGGTGTCTAACTGAAGCCTCAGACCAACAGTCCTGTGAATGAGCTTTGAAGCAGCTTCTTCTGCCTGTGTCATGCCTTGTATGACTGTTCTCTGGCTGATACCTTGATTGCAGCCTCATGAGGAGACCCTGAGCCAGAAACACCAAACTAAGTCCTTTCAGATCCCTGACCCACATAAAGTGTGAGATAGTTTGTGTGTGTTCTTTTAAGCCCCTAAGATTTGAAAAACTTTGTTATCAGCAGTGGATATGTAACACATTCAAATTAATTTCCATGTTTTTTTTTCTTTCCTCCAAGATTATTTACTATTCATTAGCTAGTGATATGGTTTCGCTGTGTCCCCACCCAAATCTCATCTTGAATTCCAGTTCCCATAATCCCCATTTATTGTAGGAGGGACCAGTTGGAGATCATTGAATCATGGGGGCTGTTTCCCCCATCCTGTTCTCATGATAGTGAGTTCTCTTTAGATCTGATGGTTTCATAAGGGGCTTCCCCCTTTGCTGGGCACTCATTCTTCCCCTTCCTGCCACTGTGTGAAAAAGGACATGTTTGCTTCCCTTTCTGCCTTGACTGTAAGTTTCCTGAGGCCTCCCCAGCCATGCTGAACTGAGTCAATTAAACCTCTTTCCTTTATAAATTACCCAGTCTCAGGCATGTCTTTATTAGCAATGTGAGAACAGACTAATAAAGCTAGTATGCCTGTTTTGTATTAGTTAGATGTCTATTTCTTTTAGACAGACATTGGAGATAGGCCTAAATGCTTTACCAAGGCAAAAATAAATACCAGCACATCAAATTAGAATTTAGTTTCCCATGTTATTAGTAAGAGAAAAGTGATCAATCTGGTAGAACAAAATGTGACTAGTTCAAATAGAAGTAACCATACTTGGTTGTCCTATATAAAGTTATATTTTATTATTATTTCAATAGTTTTTGGGGAACAGGTAGTGTTTGGTTACATGGCTGAGTTCTTTAGTGATGATTTCTGAGATTTTGGTGTATCTATCACCCAAACAGTGACTATGCACCCAATGTATAGTCTTTTATCCCCCACACCACTCCCACCCTTCCCCCTAAGTCCTCAGAGTCCATTATGTCATTCTTACATGTACGCATCCTCACAGCTTAGCTCTCACTTACAAAAATGAACATATGATGTTTGGGATTCCATTCCTGAGTTACTTCACTTAGAATAATGGTCTCCAAATTGCTTGAACCCACAAGGTGAAGACTGCAGTGAGCCGAGATTGCACCACTGCACTCCAACCTGGGTGACAGAGTAAGACCCGTCTCAATAATAATAATAATAATAATAATAATAATAATGGTCTCCAGTTCCATCCAGGTTGCTACAAATGCCATTATTTCATTCCTCTTTGTGGCTGAGTAGTATTCCATAGTATATACGTACAGATGACATGTATGTCTATATATGTCCGCATATGTCCACATTTTCTGTATCCACTCATAGGTTGATGGGCATTTAGACTAGTTTCATATTTTTGCAATTGTGAATTGTGCTGCTATAAACATTTGACTTTATAAGAGGACTTTATGAATTCCAGTCCCAACAATTCAACATTTCTTATTATTTGGTAGAGTCTGGGGAGTTCATTACCTTTGCATCTTAAAGAGTTAGTTAAGAAAAGTACAGCTTAAAAAGATTGCAAGGGGAATGTCCACCACCTTATAGGAACAGCTTTTTCCCCAAAAACTATAGTAGCCCCTTGACCTGTAAGTAAATTAAAAACTATATTCAAAAAGTCCTCATCTGTTCATCAAACTAGGCCCAATGAGTTCTCCACATGGTTCTATTTTTGCTCAGTTGATATCATTTTATACTTTCCACACTTGTTTGATTGATTCATTCATTCATCAAGTATCAAAAAGATAATGACTTTCTTTTTTTAACTCATATTTTAATTAAAATATTTTATTAATTCAGAATTCTCTCTCTCTTCAGTCACTCTAAATTAGTGAATTCTTTCTTTGAGACCATTTTGATATTTTTCTTTTCTTGTGGCTGGTGGTGTTGGACTGGTTTGATTGACTTGCATAGAACCTGTTTCCTTTTTTAAAATGGCTACTCAGAATTTTTCTCTGGTAAACAAGTAACCTAGAAAATATTTATCCAGAGATACTGGCTGACTCGTCATACTAAAAATATATATTTTGTGTAGCAAGGCTGTGAAGAATGACTCATTCATAATCTGGCTTAATGAATCAACAAGGCCAAAGCACACAGATAACATTTACTATGTCCCTTGCTCAAATGCAGCAAGCAGAGATACTGGTGTGGAGGAGAGCTAGGTGTGGATTTACATGTCAGAAGGAATATCTTCTTCACCACTGATCTGTAGCTTACCTGCATCTGGGCAGGTGATCAAAAGCTTTGACATTTTGCAGACCTGAGTCTGAAACTTGGCTGTACCCCTTTAGCAGGTTATCCAAACTCTCAGCCTGTTTTTGCATCTTCAAAATGAAAGGAAATAATTCCCCTTCATACTGTTATGAAGTTTAGATGAGATGAATGACATAATACTTAATTCTTTACCTGGGGCCTGATACATTGTAAATGCATGGTGAATGACCAGGTTATTACGTAAATGGTGAACTTGAACTCTGTTTCTAATATACAGGTGACTTCTCAGGTATCAATCATTGAAACATAAATTGAAGAAATAAACTACTTCTCTGCTCAATGTATTAGTTTTAAATCTTATGGAATTTCCTTTCTAAAAAAAATGGTCAAAGGTTAGTTCACGTAGTCAAATCTACTGATAATTTTGTACTCAGAAAGTTACATTCAACTTAATCCTACAAACCGAGGAAAATATCAAGGATAAGAATAAGTTGATTATGGTTTCCCTTGTAAGCCCAACAAGCCACTATATTTGTTTTTTTTAGAGCAAGGATGGGTACCAACTTTAAAACTACTAATTTACTTATCTTTCTAGCTTACTAACATGGTAATCTGAATGTATTAGGGCCAAATGCCTATTTAGACAGTTGAGATAGAAATGTCCAATAGTTTACTGACAAATTAATGTGTTTGAATTATTTTCATTATAATTGATCTAAGTTTTTGATCCTATTTTTATAGAGACATTTAAAATCCTCCCTTATTAATTGCTTGCCTCATCATTGCATACATTCTCAAGGCCACTCCGACAAAACCTGGGCAATGAAGCAGAATGATGATTTTCTGTATTAGAATCTTGTTTGTTTCTAAAGAGTTTCTAAGTCCCCAGGGTTTGTTGTCTTAAAAAGTCAAAGTTGTCGTGGTCTCCAGAGTCTGAGCTATCTAAACATGGAAAACCAAGTTCATAGATACGGTAATAGAAGAGCAAGCTGAAATCTTGATTTCCAGGCTTCCAGTTGACACATCAGCTAATCTAGACATTGGTTAAGGGCAGAGTAAGGACATTTGAGTCCAAAAATTACTTTAATCCACTTTTATTATCTACTAAATTCCTAACCTACAGTATTTAACCCTCACAAAATTTCGTGAAAATATATTCTATTTTTTTTTAAGCTTCTTTACCAATGGGAAAAGTTGAAGTATTTAAAGCACCTTCCTGGAGTTCCCACTCAGCTCATAACCCCTAGGCTGAGTCTACAACATTGGTTCTCAGGCCAGGGATGATTTTCCTCCCTCTTTCTAGGGGACACTTGGCACTGTCTGGAGACATGTTTGGTTGCCAGAGGTGGAGGAAGTTTGCTGCTGGTGACCATGAGTAGTGGCTGCTAAATACCCTACAAGGAATGCACAGGATAAGTCCCTGTAGCAAACAGCCAGCCCAAAATGTCTAGTGCCAGAGCTGAGAAACTAGAGTTCTGGTAGACGGAGCACTGTCTACCAGAACTTTCTGTGATGGTGGAAATGTCCTACTAGACACTTGAAATGTGGCTAGTGTGACTGAAGAACTATAATTTTATTTAATTTTAAATAAGTTAAATTAAAATAGCCCCATGTATCCAGTGGGTATTCTGGTGGACAATAAAAGTCCTACTTGATATATTATTACTTCCTCACCTATACAATGTTATAATCATAACAATTTTATTAGGTTGTTCTAAGAACTGAGATTACTAGATATGCAATAAGTTATTAGCTGCTATTTTAAAATTTAAATTAGTCCATGTATGCATACTAATTATGCTGTTACATATTTATATTCTGTGTACATACACACATGAATGAAACAATTTCCAAAGAATGGTCTCAAATAATAACTGCATGCTTTGATATTCCACAGACTATTAAAATGCACCAACCCAAGGTCTCCAGTCCTGCTGAGACCCCCTGTGTCACCTCCTGCAACTGCCACAGTTGTCAGGAGCTCAAATACTAGAGACCTTCTTCACTAGGTCAATGACTAAACTTTAACAAATAAATTAAAGGGTAATTATTAGCTTGCCCCCCATCCCACCAAGGCCAGGTTTCCTTAAAAGTCAATACCTTGGTAAATATAAATATGGTTTGATTTTAAAAAGTGACATTTGTGTGAGCTTTTTGGAAGCCCATCTTTTTTTTTTTTTTTTTTTTTGAGATGGAGTCTTGCTCTGTTGCCAGGCTGGAGTACAGTGGCACAATCTCTTCTTCCTGTAACCTCTGCCCCCCGGGTTCAAGCAACTCCCCCTGCCTCAGCCTCCCGAGTAACTGTGACTACAGGTGTGCACCACCACTCCTGGCTAATTTTTTGTATTTTAGTAGAGACGGGGTTTCACTATGATGGCCAGGATGGTCTCGAACTCCTGACCTCGTGATCTGCCTGCCTCAGTCTCCCAAAGTGCTGGGATTACAGGCGTAAGCCACCGTGCCAGGCCTGTAAGCACACCTTTCAATGGCTTCTAGCCTGAAGGCCTAGCCCACTTCTGCAGTTTGAAGATGTCTCTGGAAGACAGACAGAATGGCCCACCAACACTGTTTGCACGAGGGCGAAAGGATCTTGGTGAGCATACCAATGACTGAGCACTTTGAGGCTGGCAGTTCGGGCTGGACTCAGATCTCTGCTGCTGGGGAATAAGGTCAATCCTTGCATCTCAAGACTTACATTTGTCAGGGAAGGGGCTCAGCCTATAATGAGTGTGGGCGTACAAACTTGATATGGGAATAAGGACCAGTTAGATTCTTCTGGCATCAATGTTCTAATGCTCTTTGAGCATAATTTCCTTTGGAACACAGGGTTTGAACTCAAAAAAAGGTTGGGGCCAAAGAAGAAATCAGAATAAAAATAAATAGGATCATGGTCTTTCTTTTCTTCTCTTCGAGTTTCAGCTTAACTATCACCCCTCTAGAAACTTCACCCTCACCCTCTGCCCTTTTGTTATTTTATCTCATTATTAGTTTCCTTCACAGCACTTTTGAGAATTAGTAATTATATATTTGTAGAGTTATGTACTTGGTTTCTCTCTGTCTCTCTTACTGGAGTATAAGCTCTGTGAGGGATAAGACTATGTCTGTTTTATTCACCATGGTGTCTTCATAATTCAGCACAGTGCCTGGAACACACTAAGATGAGTGGACAAATAAATGTTGGATGAATGGATAAATGAAAACAAAATTAATTTGGGTATAAATGCCACTGATGACTCTTCTGATTGGAATAAGCCGTAAAAAGCAGTCCAAATATTAATATATCTTTCCATATTCCTGGAAAATAATGCTCCCAACTTGTGTTTGTTTTTCCTAAATCTCAGAGAACTTTGATTCAGAAGTATTTACCAAATTGTATTTGTCCCTAATTCCAGGATCCTGGCACAAGGTCCCTGGGGATGAGGCCACCATAGAAAGAATTATTTGAGCAATTATATGAGACATGTAAAGATCAAGCCCAAAGTCCACACAGCCCTTGGTTCCTAAGGATTTCATGTCTGCCAAGAGCAAAAGAGAATGTGGGCATTGCCAATCATTATATTGCCTCCCACCAAAGTCCCTATTTGGGTTCCCTTAGATATATAGTTGCTGAGACTTTCTTTCTTTACACGAACACTCACAATGAGCCTAGCATGCACATTGTGTCAGGAGTCGGGGCTGAGTTACAAAGAATACCCAGTAATACAGGTTAAGCTTAAGCTTTTAAATCCTACAGATCTGGGTTGAATTCCAAACCTGGGCACTCACTGGGGACCTTGGATAAGTTACACATACCCCCATCCCTGTGATCCCTTGTCTGTAAACTGGGGTGATCATAGCACATATTTCCTACTGTTGTGATGAGCTTTCAGTGAGTATCTTTGGTTAAGCATCTAGCACAGTGCCCAGCACATCGGAAGCACTCCATACATGCTAATCATATGTGATAATTTAAAAAGTTGGCTCCAGACTCTTTGGTGTTCTTCCCATTGAAAAGTGGAGCTATGTCTCCTCCTTTTGAATCTGGAAGTTCTTATGAGTGCTTTAACAACAGCCTGTGGTGGAGATGACACTGTGTCTTCCAAAGCTAGGTCAAGAAGACATCAGCCTCCACCCTGCGCTAGAAGCACTGATCAACCTTGGAAGAAGTTCCACTTCCCCAGTGCCACCACGCTGAGGAGGGCACATGGAGGACCTCTGGTCAAGAGTCCCATCTTAGTCCAGTCTTCCAATCATTGCCACCAGGATGCTAGGCCATGCTGCTTGTAAGTGGGCACTCCAATGCCAATTGTTCATTGCCCCATCTAGTCAAGTTAATACCAGCTGAGGCCCCAGACACTGAGAAGCAGACTCAATCCACCCAACCTTTATAGTCAGAATTTCTTATCCATAAATTCCAAGAGTATAATAAAAAATTGTTTTATGCCACTAGGTTTTGGAATAATTTATTACCCAGCAATAGGCTGTGGAACACTACAATCACTATTCACTCAATATTATAAACAGTTGTGATAATTATTAAGAATAGTCCCAATTATACCATAATCACTAATAATTATTGTCAATAATTGAGTAGATTGTTATTCTTGCCACCTTGTATCCTTTCACCCTTCTCCTGAGAGAAGTCTAGAGATGCCTGGAACTATTTTATCTTTGCTCCTCCTGCAATGCCCTTCCCACCCGCCAATCTTTTTCCTACTCGCCCTTACTCATCCTTTAAGATCTCAGATCTGGCATCACCACCTCCAGAGAGCCCACTCCCCATCCTGGGTCAGTCCTCCTCTGTGATCCTGCAGTGACCTGCGAGTTTCTCTTTGCACATTGCACATTGCACTGGCTCCATTATATTAAGAATTTCTGTGAGCTTCCTGAGGCAAGGAAGCTTGCCTTGTTAATAATATTATTTTCCAAGGGCCTTCCATTTGCACAGGAAAGACAGGATGAGGTAGAGGCAGAGGTTGAGAGCACAGGCTGTGGATCCAGACTGCCTGGGTTCGAAGTTTGGCTCTGATACCTACCAGCTGTGTGATCTTCCATCTGCTTTAAACTGTGTATGTGTCCCATGTGAAGGAAGCTTCACTCATAAAGTTTCTTATACTTCAAAGATTAAAAGCTTGAAGGAATAGAGAGCATTTGGATCAGTACTGGATACATAAGAAGTCTTCAATTAATTACCCTTTATTGATTACAAAATTGTACCTATTGGTTTGGCTCTAGACAAAGGGGCGGGCCTTCCATCTCATTTTTCTTGTTCTGTCTGCAGTTTTCTCCTCTAGGTATTTGATCTGCTGTATTTTTGTTTGTTTAGCCTGGGATCTACCAGTAATTCCCAAATCTAGCTGTATACTCTAATCTCATCTGGGGAATTGGTTGGAAAAGCTCAGGCACTGCTTCCAGTGTTTCTGCACAAAGTGATACCAGGGAACCCACAGCGTTAACAAGTTCACTCAGCAGTACTGGGGATGTGGCCCAGGGATAGGGCCAGCATTTGGGAACATTGACCTAGAATTTCTATCCTATTTAAATGTTACTGCTTTATCTTGCTCACACTTTCAAGTGGGCATCCCATACAATTTCCCCTTCATACGGCAAATGGAAGTCTGTTTAAAACAAACATCCAAATGCCATTTCAATCTATTTTCACAAGATATCCCTTTTCTTATCTCATTTTGTCCCCTTCACTGGTAGTTAGTAGCTGACCCTGTTCTTGTTCACTAAAAGAACTGACCATTTGTGGTCGGTGGACAAACAGCTGGTGGCCTCTTTTTTTTCTGGGCGGGGGAAGGGTTGGTGGGAGGCAAGTAAAATTGCAAATAAGGGTGTTAAGACTGTTTTCTAAAAGAGCCACTCTCTTGACACATTTTGTGCTTCTCTCTACCAGAGGAGGAGAAAACTGGGGCTTATTCATAAGGGAATGAATAAGTGGTCAGACTCATTGCAGAGTCAGATGCTAATCCTCTTTTCAAGTGGGAAATGCTTTTTTCTATTTCCTGTTCGTTTATGAATTTCACAGCATATATTCCTAAAACACCATTCCTTGAGGGAGATGACCTGTAATTTTGTCAGAATTGTATTACCCTATCACCTTAAGTCAGTATACATTTTAGATAGAAGAGAGATAGCAGAAAACCAATCCTTAGAGCACACCTGTGAGACCCTTTGAATAGCACTTTGTGAATGAATTGGCCTTTATCTCTCTCCCCAATGATGCTATCACAGCTTAACTGGCATGAACACAGCTGTTCACAGCTGCACACAAGATGTTAGCAAGAACACAATGTCAACCATTTGTCCTCGTGTGGGGCAGCTTAATTTATTTCCTTTGAGGATGAAGTCTGATATTGTGTTCTAGCAAGAATCCAATCAGCAAATCTAAAAGACATTCAGAGGTCAGATTTAAGGGATGAGATGAGATTCTATGTCTGATTCTTCTCGTGGCTATCTCCCCCTGCCCCTCAAAACCTACGAAGTTGAGAACTAATCTTGATGATGAGTTTGTTTTTAATAGACCCTGAGCAGGAAGTGAACTGAGGTGGAAAAAATGTTATTA
This sequence comes from Mandrillus leucophaeus, assembly GCF_000951045.1. NCBI lineage: Eukaryota > Metazoa > Chordata > Mammalia > Primates > Cercopithecidae > Mandrillus > Mandrillus leucophaeus. The sequence continues at coordinate 1,758,631 of NW_012102144.1, read as the reverse complement.
TTTGACAGAGAACTATAGCCATTCTTCACCTCTCAGCTGGGTCAGCTGATGCCAGAATGCTCTTCACATACCAATTCAGTGCAATGTGAGATAGATAGATAGATAGATAGATAGATAGATAGATAGATAGATAGATAGATAGACAGACAGACAGACAGACAGACAGACAGACAGATAGATGATAGGTAGGTAGATATAGAGCACCTACTGCATGCCAAGCAAATGTGCAGGACCAAAAAAGGCAATAAAAAGATTTGATTTTCATTGGAATTTAAGTTTCATGTCTTGCTCCTGAGTGCCTTTAACATGCCTGGCACAGTTTAGATGTTCAATAAATGTTGAATAAATGAATAAATAATGCACTCTGTAAATCAATCTCGTAAGCCAACCCACATAGATTGGTAGCAGCTGCCCGGAGGGCTGTATCAAGAAAAATCCTGAGGCTATATTTAAGCTCAGTGGGAAATGTGACCTGATTGATTAGCAGTGTCTGTCAAGGGCAGAAGAGGGGTGAAATCAAGTGTGTGATATATTTGCCTTTTTGGGGCTAAACATAAGTAATATAGCTACTTTTACCCTCCCTCTCACCATCTTTAAAACAAAAAAAAAAATTTCTTTTCCTTTAATTTCTGAAACAAGCTAGGTAGCTGTCAGGGTCCGATCAGAAATAAATATCTTCTGCATTTATGGCTCCTATCTATTCTGAATCCATCATTCTTTCTCCACTCAAGAGGGAAGAGCAAATACATCGGGGTTTGAGTCATTCAAAGAGACTGCTGAGGGAAATTCTATTTCACTACTATCGCAGTGTTCACTGCATCTTGTTAAACAGAAAAACATTAAAACGTAAAAATTTAAATCTCACCCTCAATTAACTCAGCTTCCCTATTACAATTCACTTCACCAAAGGCAGAGGAGCAAGTTTTGGCACTACTTACTGGGAGAAGATGTTGAAAAACAACATATATTTTAGATGTTGTCTCGAAATTCATAAAATCGTCTATCCAACTGACCCAGAGCTCTAGGGGAGTGCCACTGTGCCAGTAATTTGGCAAAAAAGGTTCACTAACAGCTAACCTCTAGTTACAGAAGCCATGCCAATTTGCCTGATCTTTAGGCAATTAGATCCAAAGATGTGGCAACAAAACACAGCCAACTTTTTTCTTTATACACTTTGGTTTGAATTTGTGATAACAAGTATGTGTTATTTTATAAATGGTAAAAAAAAAGAACTTGTATGGATATAAATAAAATACATATGGATATATTTAAAAAGGCAGTGTTTCTAAAAGATACCTTTCTCTGAGGTTAGAACAAAATGAACCAAAATATTCAAAAGTGGATGTTTTTAAATAGAATTACAAATACTTCTATTCTTCTTTAAAATTAAGCAAGAAAAATGATAGAAAATGTGTATTAGAATATGAGAGCAAGAGGAAGTAAAGAATGAGGTTAACATCCATATTGTATAACAAGTTATGACTATAAATTAATGTGGCATAATATTTGATTTGATAAGATTCTACCTTTTCCTGGTTTTGTTTCTAAAAGTATTTGCTAAGAAAGTAAATAAGGGTGAAGAAAGATCAGCTTCAAGTATATCTAAATCCAGAAGCTGATATATTCTAGGGATTTTTGACTCTGAAGAGTCAAAAAGGTAGAGATTCATATCATGGGACAGATACAACACTGGAGACTATAAAGAGGAGTAAGCCAAATTTGGTATTCTGAATATTTCCTTTTGGAGATTTGACAACCAAATGAATGTACAACAAATATATAATTGGCTATCAAGCACATTAAGAAAAATGCTACATAATTCATTAGATACAGTAGTAGATATTGGAAATGTGTCAAAATTTATTCTGAAGTGCCAACATTTTCACTTACATAAAAGAAATCACTGCGTAAGAACTGTTGCCCATAGCCCAGACCAATAGAAATATAAAATCCCTTAGCTACAAACTAGAGATGATGAAAAAAGGAACCTACACAATGTGGCAGACTAGAAAAAGACTAAACTTTGCACAAAGCATCAATCTCAAGACCTAATTAATGCCCCTTGGAAACTAGTTTTCCAATTAGAGATTTGAATCAATGCCAGAGACATGAGAATGAATTTGCAAAATGTGCTTCCACCCACCTTTTTTAGCTTGAGGATTTCAGTTACAAGAAATTGTACCAAGAAAATAAAAATATACGACAGAAGAGAGAATCCTTGACAGACCGATGAAGATAAGAAGGAAATCTTTTGTGTTCCAAAACTTATGAAGGAAGTCTTAAAGACTTAAGTAGACAATGGTTAAAGGAGAAAATAAACCTATCTATGTGTAAACTCCAAGCCATTCAGAGCAGGCCTCTTCAAACCTTCTAGGTATTGATTTGGCCGCAGGATTATCATAGGGGATGATTAAATATCATTGTTGATGGGGCAGGATGGTACTTTGGAAACTTGCTTTGGGTCCTCCTTGAGTTTTCCTACTATTAAAGAAGGTAGGCAGGCCTCTGTGTTCTCTTCCTTCATGGGGTTTGAGTTGTACGGCAGAAAACAGAATTAGCCTCAAGAGAACCCTTGCTGCCTGTTTTCCTTTTGTTTTTTGTTTTTCTTTTTTTCAAAAGTCTGCTTATTGATTAGGCCACTATTCTTTTGGGTCTCTATTACTTGTAATTGAACCTAATTCCATTAATAAATGAGATTGAAATTACTATCAACCTGAATAGGTGGTAGTTCAAAATAAATTTAATTTGGTTTTAGATAAATGGTGTTAAATTATTTTTGCACAGCAGAGCTTGGGATATTAATACCTGTTCTTGTTGTAATAAATTTGGAAGAAGGTACACTTATCCTGGAGATGGTCCCAGTATAACCAAAACTTTAGTATGCATAAGAATCACCTGAAAGGCTTGTTAAAATACAGATTGCTGGGTCCTAGCTCAGAATTTCTAATGCAGAAGATCTTGGTAGGGATGAGAATTGCATTTCTAACCAGTTCCCAGGTGATTCTGATACTGCTGGCCCAGGACATAGTTTTGAGAACCGTTTTTCTAGATCAATTATCAAACTCTCTGAAATAAAGGACAAGTTTTATTTTGTTTTTCAATATGACCTGAACTGATGCTTTTGTAAAATACAAGAAAAATAAATGACTAGAAAAGTGAAATAATGTGTAAAGATAATACAAATACAAGCCCCAGTTTTAAAATTATCATTTGGATCCAACAGACATAAAATTACTCTGCAAATTACTATGAAGGTTTCCAAAAACTGACTCTCAATGTCTATGCTGACCTGATCTTAGACTTGCTTCAGAAAGTAGACAGATGGGCCCCAGATCCCTGGCCCACTATAGCACACCCAGCCTGATTGAGAAGTACTGGTTTAGAGGCTCTTCTGATTCTTCCTGTCTTGGAATTTCTGGAGTAGAATCCAAAGACCTCAAGCCTGGGCCAAAATCTTCTACCCTGACCAGTAATCATTAGCAGTCTTTTTTTCTTGATGACACTGATATAAAGGAGGAGATGGTGATTTCTTTGAGGGCTGGTTCAATAATACAGAGAGCTTCCTTTTCTCTTAGAGCATTCTAGGGCACCCTCCACTGACAAACCTTCAAAGGAAGTTCTCAGCAAACAAGCAATTGTCATCCGATCTCTGTCCCTACCATGGGATCTTCACTTTTAAAGCACTACTGACCAATAATTGGCAACATATTTTGAGCAATCACTATGTGCCAGGAAAAATAATAAATTGCTTATAATTAATGTGTGTGCTTTACAGGCATTTTCTCTTATAAGTTCTCAACACCTTCACAAGGCAAGTGTAATCATCGTATTCATTCGCAGAGGGGGAAAAAAGGAGACCCCAGAAAGTGAAATAACTGGCATGAGATCATACAGTGGGAAGTGGGCGCTTACACCCAAGTCCCATGTGTCTTCAGGGATCATGTTTTTAACCTGCAGGCTTTACTTCTCCTTTCACCCAAGATCCTCTCCTGCAGAAATTCAGAACAGAGCAAACTGTGTACTTTGTACAAAGCATCCTGGATAGGAAGCAGGAGACCCAAGCTTATGTCAGGACTTTGCCCACAACTAGCTAAGAGCCTAGAAGTCATTCTTCTCTTTGGACATCATTGAGTCCTCAACCATAATTTTCTTCAAGAACTAATGTTCCTTGAAGGGTTACAAGACATTCTAGAACAAATGTGCTCTGTGGTCAAATAAATTTAGGAAAGACTGAATAGAGTATCACTCTCTGTGAGATTCATATTGTCTGCATGTTAAAGGATCTTGACAAGGCTCAGCACACAATACCCGAAAAGATGGTACCTTGGCATACAAGAAGTTTAAGCTGAAGGAAACTGGAAAAAAAACTGCAGAAGCAGGAAGGTCTCTCTGACCTTCTCTCCAAGTTCCTCCCCTCCCTTGCAAGCAGGCCATAAACTTGAATTCCTGATGCTCTTATTACCTGAAGCAGGCCATAAAACCAAGGAAGGTTACTCTCTGGCCCTCTTTCTCCCTTCTCCCCTAAAGGCTCTGTGACAGTGTCCTGTCATATACCCAGGGGAAAGGGAAGTCACATGGATGCCAAAAAGAAATCTGAACAAACAGGCCTTGCCGAGATCCTCCTACCCCATTTATTACCATCAGACCACACCTTTTTGTCCTCCAATCATACTTTGGCATGACTGTCCGTAAATATACATGGTTTTCCCCTGTTTCTTTGCATCTTCATTTCTGAAGGCTCCTGGGTCACATAAAATTTATATTGAATAAATCTGTATTTATAGTAATACAAATATGAATGTGTTTATGTTAAATACATGACATTAAATACATTTGCTTTTCTTTTGTTAATCTGTCTTTTGTCATATGGGTCTTGGCCAAGAGCCTAGTGACGTACAAGGAAAAAATAATTCTTTTCCTGGACCCTTGCCCTCTAAAAGACCCTATGGTAAAAACGGTTTTGATTTTATTAAACCTACCATCTCCCAAAAGTTATTGATCAGAGAAACCCTTTTTCATACAACAAATATCTTAAATAACAGTGGATGTTCATGGACCACATTTCTGGAAGCAATACCCAAAAGTTCTGAAATTCTTTGAGTCTATTCCTGGTGTTCCTGCTCACATAGAATGCGGTGTGGCAGGAGCGGGGGAGCCAAAAATAATAACAAAAACAATAATAACAGCTAGACCTTATGGTACGTGATATCATTAACTATGTGCTGGACTAGAAACCCAGACACTACTCTAAATGCTTTACATTTACTAACTTAATCCTTATAACCACCCTATTATAATAATTATAGACATTATTATCCCCATTTTGCAACTAAGGAAATTAAAGAGAAGCCCCAAAAAGAGCAATTATATGTTCCTTAAACTGAATCCTTTCATTGAGACTTAGGTTTTCCCACATGCCGTAAGAGTGTCAAGAACTGAAATAGAAGCAAGCCATTTATATGTTATTTTGTTGCCCAGTGTGCTTTATTTGCATACCAAAAGCATGCTGATGTGACTGTAATCTGCACTGTTGAATGTTTCTGACTTCCTTTTACTCTCCCTCCGTTTAGCATGGTTCACAGTCATTACTCTCTTGATCAAGTTACAGACAAAAGCAGACTCCAAATTAGGCCTATTAAGATTTGTTTTTAATGAGGAGATAATTTTTCTAACAACACAGGCCAGATTCGTGTGGGTATGATTACAAAATCAGGCCATATTGCAGAAAGGAAAAGCAGATTTTTGCCTGGTCTTCAAATAATTTCAGCCAGCCTTGATTAACTTGATGACACTTAAAAAGCACAAAGCAAATATAGGATCTGGGATTTCGGAGTGATGAAGCAATCACATGGCCTCTGCTCTGCTATGACAGTGGGAAAGTTTCTGTATCCGGGATTAGAACTTCTTAGAAGGCAAATGCTCAGATTTAAAATATTAGAAATCACAGAGGAAAAGATAAATGCATTCTTTCTACCACTGTGAGCTTTAGAAAGAAAGTTGTCTCACTTCCCTTAAGTTCATTTGCCAGTCCTTTTTGTCTTTCAGGAAGAAATGCCCTGCCCTGTGTGACTGAGAAAAAGTATTTGATAATTAACCCCAAGATTTTGGGGGTCTCTCTGCATGTGTTTTATTTTCATTTTAGTTATAATAATAATGTAAAAATACTCTTCTGCATACTTACTTTCTAAAATATTCTTTGCCCAAATCATTTCTACATACATTTGTAGCCCCTGCATACTCATTTTGTAAGTATTGGCTTAAGAAGTCTTTATCTGGTTGGGTGCAATGGCTCATACGCCTGTAATCCCAGCATTTTGGGAGGCCAAGGTGGGAGAATCACATGAGCCCAGCAGTTTGAGACCAACCTGGGCAATGTAGTAAAACTCTGTCTCTACAAAAAATACAAAAAAATTAGCTGGGTGCGGTGGTGTGCACCTGTAGTCCCAGCTACTCAGGAGGCTGAGGTGGAAGGATTACCTAAGCCTGGGGAGGTTGAAACTGCGATGAGCTGTGATTGTGCCACTGTACTCCAGCCTCAGTGACAGAGTGAGACCCTGTCTCAAAAAATAAAAAATAAAAAATCTTTACCTGTACCATAATAAATATATAAATTATGCCTTTATTTATTTAAAATCTACCTGAAGTATTCATTCATCTGACACTCTTTTACAATAATATATACAAGGAGAATAGATTTGGGCCATCATGCCCCAATTTTGGTCCAAAGTCTCTTTCATCTCTCATTGTAGCACCACAATGAAGAGAGTGACAAGCCTCATTAAATATTTAAAGTTGTTGCGCAATTTCAACTTGTTAGAGTTGTTTGTGCAAAACCGAATTTAGCCTGAATGTCAAGGAATAGCTCTTAACCACAGGCGGGAGATGGAAAAGAAACCTTTAGCAAGAACATGGTTAGAACACAATACACGACTCTACATGTAGAACCGGACACAGCCAAATGGCTTATTTGTTCTGTATTAGCATGGCAGAAACCATCATGTAGCATTTGGTGGCTGAGTGAATGAATCACAGGAGAAAAAAAGGCCGAAAACAGAAGGCCAAGTCTAACTGGTCCTTGAACAGCATCTCACCCCCTACACTCCATCCTGGCACACTCACAACCACACACTCTCACACTCACAGATGACTCAGCATGATCACTTGTACAAGGCAAATGTTCAATACATGTAGTCTCATTTCACTTCCGTAAATATCCCCATTTCTTTCCAGATGCAGTCCTTTCACACAGTATTTTGGATTTCTAGAACTCTCTTTACTCAAACATTATATGGCTCACTTTTTCTCTGTCTTTATTTTTTAGCTCAAATCAATCAGAGCAGCTTTTCCTGAGCATGCTTCCTAAAAAGCATCTACCCAAACCCTGTTATTCTCCATCTCCTCTCCTTGTTTATCTGCAAACATAACACTTACTTGATTTATTCTTTTATTATTTTTGAACCTGTACCCCTTATTCCAGTGTATGATCTTTGAGGGTAGAGAAAATATCCATCTTACCCACTGCTGTATCTCCTCCCCATAATGTGATAAAAGAGACACTTTGTTTTCTTTACTTGGAAGACTGTATTTTCTTGCTCGTCTCTCATTGGCCATTTTGATTTTCATTTCCTATTGTAAATTGGCCTCACTGGAGACAAAAGTTGAGTTTTATGTGGATCCCAACCATCCTTTAATAAATGCCTGTAACCTCCTTCCCCATATATTTTGAGTGTGATTTTACTCACTCTCAATGAGTGTAGTAGGTAAAGATGTTGGAGAACTCTGTCCTTAGAGACGTCACTTAATATTTCTCTCAGATGAACTTACTGCCTCACAAAAGGACTCTTTGTCTTTTGAATTTAACCGGCTCTTTGTCTAGGCTGGCATCCAGCACCACAGGAGTAAAATGTCAATGCTCTCTATTTAATCAATGTTTTATTCTTGGCTTGTATTTCAATAGGGGGGGATGAAACAGCAATTCAAATGTCATTGCAGATATATTTTTTGTCCCTTTTTCATTCCGGGTCTATGTTATGTGAATCTCAATAATTTAGAATTTATTTTCAATCTGTACAAATCCCTTGGAGAAATGTGCTATTCATTTGCTAAAAGACACAACAGCTGTGTTGACCTGACACCAAAACCAGGACTGTCTTTCCCCCAACCAAAGAGGTCATTTTATTACATTCAGCTTTCTCTTTTTTTTTCAGTCAAAATTGCCAGACTGTATTGCTTGCAGACCAGTGGTCCCCTAGGTTCATTTTGTGGAAGACTAATCTATAGTGATAGTTTGGTAAAAATTGTTTCAATGAGCCAAAGAGTTTGAGAAACCGAGAATTTGCATATTAAAGTTCTGAGACCTGATAGAAAATCACGTAGCTTAATTTTGCTTAACTTTTAGGAGTTTCTTCATTTATTTGACTAGCAATGGTTCACAAACTGTGATCTCCATACCACCTGGGAACTTGTTAGCATTGCAAATGATTGGGTACCACTCCAGACTTACAGAATCCAAAACCCTACAAGGAAAGGGAGACTCTGCGATCTGTTTTCAGAACTCTTTCAAGTGATTTTGATATATGCTTAAGTTTGAGAATTATTGGAATGTGTGCTCCTTGTATTGGGACCAGCTTTTCAGATGTCAGAACCATTGTATTCAAATCATCTCGGGAACTACTCAGTCGGTCTAGGGGATGGCCTGAGATTCTGCACTTCTCCCAAGTTCCCAGGTGATGTTGATGCTGCAGGATGGTGGAGCACACTGTGAGTAACATGGCCTGAAGATACTTCCAAGCCAGCACAGACATGGCTGACATACATGGGGATGAATACTTAAGACAGGTTCTTACCATAGAAACTATGGGCCAACTGTCTCCTATGGCCCATCGGGCCAGTCCCTCTTCACCTCTCTGTGTATGTTTGATGAAAGATGGGTGGAAATGGCAACTGGATGCTCATCACCTGGCCACACCAGGTGTTCAAACACAGACACATGGGAAAAGAAGTGGTAAGGCCAGACATTCTTGAGTATGGGAATTTTTCTTACACTTACAAGTAAAAATTAGTAGCTATGTGGTCTTGGGCAGCTTATATAACTCTTGAGAAACTCCAGCTCCTCATCTGTCAATTGCAACTATTAATGGCACCTGTGTTGGTAGTTGTATTGAAAGTTACCTATGTCATTCTTGTAAAATGCCTATACTGTGGTACATAGTAAATACTTAAATAATAATGATGATGATTCCATTAAACTGAAATATCTTAAAGTCAGCCTCATAATTCAGTGGAAAAAAGGATGTTGGCCAGGCGCAGTGGCTCACGCCTGTAATTCCAGCACTTCGTGAGGCCAAAGCAGGAGGATCACTTGAACCCAGGAGTTTGAGACCAGCCTGGCCAACATGGCAAGACCTTGTCTCTACAAAAGTTAAAAAATTAGCCAGGTGTGATGGTGTGTGCTTGTAGTCCCAGCTACTCTGGAGGCTGAGTGGAGAGGCTTGCTTGAGCTCAAGAGGTCGAGGCTGCAGAGAGCCATGTATATGTACTCCAGCCTGGGCAACACAGCGAGTCCCTGTCTCAAAAAAAAAAAGGAATTTGGAAGTAAAGGTCAAATTATCTTATTTTTCCTTCATTCCTGGGGAATGCAAACTACCTACTTTCACCTTGATTCCCTTCTTACAGCTCCATGTGCTGAAACGACCTACCTAGGTATCTACTAAATTGTTAATCATGTGGTTTGTTAGTAGAATTGCCACTGATTCTTATTTTCTTCTTTATAGTATGACTGTGATAAAAATTAGTCTTATGTAAAGGTTGACAACTTGCCTCATCTCAGAACATTCCAAGGGAGATTCCAGGCCTTTTCTTGTGTGGATCTAAGTAATGGGTAAGTCAGCCACATAGAAGAGGTTACAAGGATCTAGCTGGAAAGGCCAGAAGAAACGAGTTGACAGGTACTAAAGCATAGACATGGAGAGGATACAGGACAGCTAGGAGGGGTCGGAATGTGGGGTCAAGTTTGAGGGAGAAGAGAGATTGTGAAAGAGTAACTGTTGTCTGCTGTGATGAAAGCAATTAATAGATAGCGAAGAGGGAATTTAGGGCGTTTCGGTGGTCATGAACAACATTTCCTGTCTCCATATCTCTTAGGGAGATTTTGGTGGGAAGTTAAGTTTATTTTCATTGATTTTTGGATGTCAGACTTGTGCTTTTGTTGAGTGTGACAACATGTGGAGACTGACCTTTCAGTCATTTTCAATAATACCAAATTGCAAAGTAATACCTTGGCATTTTGGTATTATTTCAGTAATATGTTTCCATATTTTAAAAATATAAGTATTTATTACATTTATGATCAGAAAAAATAACCCATACTTTTAATAAAAGAGTTATCCCATTACATTTTAAACATCTAAACTTGTCTAAATGAGTGAATCTCAACTCAGACTATTTCACCTTACCAAGGGACACCTGGCAAGGTCTAGAGACAGTTTTGATTGTTTCAACTAGGGGTGTGTTAGTGGCTTCTGGCAGATAGACACTAGGAATGCTGTTAAACATCCTATAATCACAGGACAGCCCCCATAACAAAGAATTGTCTGGTCCCAAAGGTCAATAATGCTGAGTTTGAGAACCCTGGTCTAAATTATTAGAAATGTTCTCTCCTTGATTCCAACTCCAGTGTGTGATCTGAATAATTCCTCTGGATATAATTTATGCACTTTCAATAATCATACTTAAAAGGGGAAAATATTCTATATATCAGATAAGAAATAATAAGTATTCTTAGGCAACTTTTTCTTCCACTTTTTCTGCTATAGTAAGTACTGTGAGTAAACTACCAATTTTATCTGGAGACTCCTACTATGATAATAAAATAACCAATGAATAAAATGTCCAATTCTACAATATCAATTAGTTTGGAAATTTTCTTGCCAGTAACAGAATTCAGTTCAGAAATTTTCTTGTCAGTTATAAAATTCATGCTGACCTTCATCTGATTTGCATGGCCAGTGTTTTCCATGAAATTGCCATCTGAAGGAGATGCGGCCAAACATTTGAAGAGGCAGTGAGGTCAACTGAGTAGAGCTTTGTCTAGTCCTGAGCTTGTTTCTAGGCCCAGCTCTACCACCAGTGAGCTTGTGTCCTTGGGCAAGTCACATTACCTCTCTGAAGCTCAACTGCCTCATCTGCTAAATTAACAGGAATTGGATTATGTTCACCCTAAGGTTCCTTCTGGTTCACTCTAAACTTTAGTTGAGTGCCTTCTCCATGAGGAATAATGCCTCTCAGTTGGCCTTTGAAAGGGCACCAAATAAAGTTCAGGTCAGCCTCAAGTTCAAGGAAGTGTTTGTGCTTTTTCTGAAAAAATAAGAAATGGACAACAGTATGGCAACTTGCCACTGGCAAAGCAAATATATCTAAATGGAAATTTAGCATTTTCCTCTGCTAAGACAAATCTGCATCCAAGTAGAATTTGAAAAATAGTAAAATGTAGATTCCTGCTGAAAACAGTGAATCAACACCAACATCTGTTGCACTTCTTTTTTTTTTTTTTTTTTTTAAGGTCAGGCCACACTATATTATAAACCATAGTCAGTGCTTGTTCACTCCCCTTATTATCCCCCTTCCAAAAACAAGTAAAATAACAAATTTTTTAAAAACAACATAAAAACAATTTGCATTGACTTCATTGTAACAGAATGTAAACCAAAACACATCTTTGAAGTTTCCTGCACAGATGGCTTGTCCCTGCTCTCCCATGGTAAATGCTAAGCAAAAAAGTGACTGAACCACAGGAAGTTGAGGAGACCACAAATATCTAACACCACATAGATGGCCCAGAACTGCCATTGACAAATATGAAATACATTAAACCAATGCATCTTTTCATAGCAGTCCATTTCTGGGTCGTTTGAGGCAAATCTTTTTAATTTGAACTTGTTGGTAGGTTCTTCAGTATCAGCAATAGGGCCTGCTCTCTTGAGCCCATTTTTCTAGTGAGAGAGATGGATTTGTGCTGCTTTGTTGATGGCTGGCACCTGGTTCCCATGGTGACTTGCAGCAGGCATTTGTAAGGCTTCCTGAGGTCTGGAGTCATGCTGAGCAAACTTCTTTGACCTCCACATATAGAAATACATTTGAAGTCATTACCCAGCAAAACTGCATACACAACCACACAAGCTCACACAGTAATCTACATGCTCACAGTAATCTACATAAGACTTTCATGAACCAATACCCTTACATGTGCAATGTGCTCTAATATTTATGTTCTTTTATTTTTTCTTCTTCCTTTTTTTAAGTACTGGCCATGCTCCAGTACATTAATTTCATGACCCAGTTTGAAGAAAATGCTGTCGATTTTTTAATACAATTTTTAGTAATACTAATGATGATTAGTCCAAGGTCTTATCTCACCTCTCTGTCACCAAACCAAACCATACTCTGTCTAGTCTTCAGAGTGATGTTTTCAAAGTGTAAAATGTATCGTGTATTTCTTCTACTTATAACTCTTCACTGGTTCTTCCTTGTCCTTAGGATACATGCCTTAAGGCTCATTGGTACATAGTTACCAGTCAGTCTTTCCAGTTTTAACTCTTCTACCCCATCTCTGCCCTTGCCTTTATCATAACACATACCCACATACAGAGTTCCCCAAAGCATCACATCCTCTTGAATCTCTCTTGGATTTCTCTTGGATTTATTCTTTATGCCAGTTCCTTCTGTCCAGATAATTGTCTCTACCCTACTCTCCTATTGCCCTCTCATCCCTCAGGCTGAAATACCTGCCCTTCTTAATTGGGTCTCATGTCTTTGATCCTTCATAACAGTAACACGGGCTGCATAAACACATACAGAAAAGGCGAATCAACCATGCAAGAACTGACTCTTGAACAGTCTGACTTACAACATCATAGAATTTTAAAGCCAAAAGTGACCATAAAAATTACTAAGAGAAGTGGTTGCCAACTTATGCTGTTTATATTTCAGGGGTCAATGATGGCCCCAATGAGTGTCTGAGTACTGTGGTTCAATATTTTAGAAAGTCCAGAGGAAAAGTGTTCACTAAGATATTATAAGACTGAGCAGGGAACCCAACCTAAGATGGTGAAGAATATTCCTTCCCATGAAGGAATGATTCTAACGTGAGTCATACACGTTTCCCTCATTGTACTTGGTACTCCCCAAAATTATTGTTATTTGTCTGCTATATATTATCCACCTCCCCTAATTGCAATGTATGTTAAATGGGACTTGGACTATTTCATTGGTCTCTATAGCCCCCTGGCCTTGTGGCAGAGTTTGGCAAACTATGGCCAACCAGCCAAATCTGACCCACTACCTGTTTTTTTTTGTAAATAAAGTTTTATTGGAACACTTCCAGACCCATTGGTTTACATATTGTTCGTGGCTGCCTATGTGATAAAACAGTGAAGCTAAGTAGTTGTGTCAGACACTGTGTGGCCCTCACAGCCTACACCTTTTATTGTCTGGCCCATTATGGAAAATATTTGCCCGTCCCTGGCCTAAACCATTGACTGACAAATATAAAGTGTTTAATAAACACTGATAGAATGAAGGAGTGGAAGAAGAAATGAATACACGTGGATACAGAGTGTAAGAAAATGCAGATAAATCAAAACTGTGAAGGGAATAGGACTGTGTTTAGATTTTTCTTTCTTTTTAATCCTGTTATATTTTGTTAACAATATAGGTAGAGCATCCCTAATCTGAAAATCCAAAATCTGAAATGCTGTAAAATCTGAAACGTTGTGAGCACCAGCATGATGCTCAAAGGCAATGCTCATTGGAGCATTTTGGATTTCAGATTTTCAGATTAGGGATGCTCAACCCATAAGTATAATGCAAATATTCCAAAATCCAAAACTCTTTGAAATCCAAAACATTCCTGGCTCTGAGGTGGAGATTTGCATGGGGAGGGCATGGGGGTGAGGGGAGGAATTCTTTTGAGATGAAATTCAATGGGAGGTTGCAGGAAGGAGAACTGGGCAGAAGGAGATGCTGAATTATAATGCAGTCACAACACAGACTTCAGTTGCTCCCAAGGGACACTCTGAAACTAGAATGGTCCCTCAGGTCATCTGACATCAGGGGACTGGGTCTTTATACACCTCTCCTTGCCCTTTCACTCCATGACATTTTGACAAGTTACTGGATTGTGAGCTCTAGAGAGTGCACATGGTCTGGGACAAGCCACCATTTGGCTGAGGACAACTCCTAGAGAGAGAGACTCCAGTAATCAAGACTCTGAGCTTCCAGCAGTTGGAGGTCAGAGGAACCCCAGTCCTTTAGGAGGAATCCAAGCAGCATACAGTGGCATCTATTACTCTTACCATCTCTTCATCCTTAAACATTTATGAGGTTGATATTTCCACCCCATATCACATGCAGCTGATAATTGTGTTTGTGTGTAGTTTTGTTGGTTATTAGAAAAGGGTGGCATATTTGCATACAGAAAGGGCATGTGTTGACAAGAAATAGATCTATTGCTTTAAATTCATCTTGCAAGTGGTTTTCATTGAAATAGCAGGAAACTAATGTCCTTTTAAAACTTTATTAAAATCATCTGGATATACTCAACCTAATAAAAGCACAGTGCACGGCTGCTGGACTTCCTGTAGCTTTAGATATGGAGCAAAAAGAGGCTTAAGTGATATTGTACATGTGAAATTATATAGAAAGATGTTATTAGCTTAAAAAATATGTCTTTTACGAAGTAGATTCACAAATAGCATTTCTGCTCCATTTCTGGTGGCATGACTTTTGCGTCTGTTGGCATTTTGTTGCAGTTCGCCTCTTTCTTTTCTATGTGTTCATATACGTCAGTGCCATTTTGTCAGGGCTGCTGCCTCATCTTGTTCAGTCCAAGACATTTCATCTCGTCACTCAAGAAAGATCAATTAAGAAGTGAACCTTACAAAGAGCTGTATCATCCTGAGCTTCAGAATAATTTTGTTTCCTCTCCCAAATAAAAGAGCAAGTTGCACCTTCATCATAAGTGGATGCTACTTAACCTAGCCATGTTAAGCTAACTGCAGAAAATGGGAGTTCTGGGAGGGACAGGGTAGCCATATTTAATAAGGTCACTCAAGTGGCCATGTCTCTTTCTAGGGTATTTCATCTAGTTTACCAACTTCTGGTTAAAACAAAGAAAAGTCAGATTTTCCACCCTGTTTTGAGTCGCTTTAGAAAAATACCACCACTTTAATATTCATTAAAGATATAAATGCATGTGAATTCATACACGTGCCCCCAAAATCCAGCATGCAACCTCAATTGCATTTGATTCCAGGGCTTTGAAATGCAAAGAAAAACACCAAACACAGTGGGGTAAAAGTCTTTTGCAACAGGGAACTAGGAGGAAGTCTTGAATAGCACTACTGTGGCCAACATACACAAGCTTAACATTACTTTTTGAACCTATGGCCGTATGCATTAAGATGAATATTTTGCCTGTGAAAAGTTAATGTCCCAGAGCTCTTACAACCATTGTTTCTTTGTGAAATGGAGTAGGCAAAATGACTTTTTTAAATGCACCCTCTTTGGCGAATAGATTGATTCTCCTCTTCTGGCTTATGCTACTAGTTGGAGAGGCCCCAAAGGACCATTAAGCAAATGAACAAATAGGTACAAAAGAGCCAACCAGATTCACAGGAGCATAAAGATGGATGAAGCCAGTGAGTGAGACCAATTTTTGTCCTTGTGTGAAACAAATAAAATGTCTCTTCTGTTTTCTTTCTTTCTTTTTTTTTGATCTTTTAAAAATATAAAGGCTCATTAATCTTTTCTTGGCTAATAGATGGAGTTTTATATAAAGAAGGCTTATTAAGAAGGCTAAAGTAAGAAGAGCTAAGCTAAGGAGGATGGAGCTGGTCTGGAAGCTCTGTGAGTTATCAGATAAATGTTATGTCTAGAGGAGAGACTAAGATAACCAAGCCTCATGGGGCCGCATATCAATTTAATTTTGATGAATGACCAGGTCAGTGAATATTATTTACATTACTATACAAGTTGGGTCTGTTCCATTCATGCATGGACAACCCACATAGTCTGCTGTAAAATAGCTTTGCAAGTAATCCCCACGGGCTTGCTTTCCCCACTGTTAACTCACAATTAGAAGGGTAATTAGTGATGAGGGCACTTTGCTTTTGAACTAAAAACAAAAACATGAGCAAACCACTCAGTAATCTAGAGTTGCAGCAATTCTTGAACCACAAGACCTCCAAATTATATTCTCAGTAATTTACATAGGTGGTAGTATTACTTTTCAAATTTTGTTTCTGCTTTTTAAAATAAAAATATATATAGTTTGAGTATCCCTTATCCAAAATGCTTGGGACCAGAAGTGTTTCGGATTTTGAATATTTTTGGACATTGGCATTATACTTATGGGTTAAGCATCCCTAATCTGAAAATCTGAAATCCAAAATGCTCCAATGAGTGGTGCTCACAACGTTTCAGATTTTGCAACATTTCAGACTTTGAAATTTTAGATTAGGGATACTCAACCTATATTGTTAAACAAAATATAACAGAATTTAAAAAGAAAAAAATTTCTAAGCACAGTCCTATCCCTTTCACAGTTTTGATTTATCTGCATTTTCTAACACTCTGTATCCATGTGTATTCATTTCTTCTTCTACTCATTCATTCTATGACTGTTTACTAAGCACTTAATATTTGTCATTCAGTGGTTTAGGCCAGGGATGAGCAAATATTTTCCTTAATAGACCTGATAGTAAAAGGTATAGGCCTTTTTTTTACCTGTGAGGGCCACACAGTGTCTGATACAACTACTTAGCTTCACTGTTTTATCACATAGACAGCCACAAACAATACGTAAACCAATGGGTCTGGAAGTGTTAGAATAAAACTTTATTTACAAAAAACAGGTAGTGGGTCAGATTTGGCTGCTTGGCCATAGTTTGCTAAACTCTGCCACAAGGCCAGGGGGCTATAGAGACCAACAAAATAGCCCAAGTCCGATAGAGACCAACAAAATAGCCCAAGTCCCATTTAACACACATTGCAATTGGGGATGTGGATAATATATAGCAGACAAATAACAATAATTTTGGGGAGCAACATGTATAATGAGGTAAACGTGTATGACTTATGTTAGGATCATACTGTTACTATAGTTCAGTGCTAGGCTTTACTCAGTATGATTTTGTGAATGCTGTCTGTGCAGCTACTCAATCTTCTATTTCTGATGTCCATGACCTCCTAATATCCTGCCCAGTTGCTATCCCATATTTAACTAAATCCTTCCACTATATTGCACATTTAATTAAACCTAACTTATGAGCATACACGTACAGGAACAGATAAATCAATGTATAATGTGTTCATCTGATCATAAGTTTTTTCTCAATTACTTGTTTCTACTTCTGCCAGAAGAAGCCCAACATTCTAGATCGGGAAAAAGGCACAAGTGAGGAACGCCAATGTAGAAAGTGTTTGCCCTGCACTAAGAAAGTTTTAGTTAGCTTCCGGTTTCCTACAATTTCAGGGTGTAAATCAGGATGCAGATGGCTAGGGGGCCCAGAGAAAGGGGGCAGACCAAGGGGACCTCATTCACACTTCCCTTTCAGGGCCAGTATATTGCTACCGGGCAGCAGCCCGTCACTATTTAATCCGATAAGAATGCAATATCTCAGAAAAAGATGCTCATCTTCAAACCCATCAGGCACTGCTTGAGTGCCAACTGGAGGCAGAGCCCAGTGTGTGGCCCTACAGGATGGAAGGATATACTGATGAATATGACAAAGCTCTTTCCAGGTAGAGACAGGGACCTGCAGAGGTCAGGTTGTTGGAGGCCAACTATGTCAAATAATAGAATATGGGGAAAGTAAACCTTTCCTTCCCTCTGCTCAATGTTCAGCAGAGAGGGAGGGCTTCATACCCCACTCCTCAGGAAGGAGAAGTATGGGAGCAATGCTTCTCTTCCAGCCGTCTCATTGGCTCTTCCCCTGGGGAGAGGAATAACCTCTCTGTTAGGGGTTTTGAAGAAGCATGTGTGGAGCAGTGCTTTCTGAATTCTCCTCATAAATATTGATAATGACAAACATATATTGGAGTTTCTATGTGCCAGAGATCAATATTTGCACTCATTCAATCCTCACACTTGTCCTAGCAGGTAGTACGACTATCATTCCCATTTTACAGATGAGGAAACTGAGTCACAGAAACACTGAGACTTGCATTACTGCTTGGCTGATGAATGGCACAGCCAGGATGACTCACAAAGTCTAGCTTCAGGATTCAGGCTTTCAACTTCTCTGTTCTGTGATTCACCTGAGGAAGGAGCGTGTTCTCCTCAGTTTTTCCATGATGTAAGTAAACCTAGGTGAGGACCAGCGTTCATGTCTTGCTCATACCCTTTCTGAGGGAGGCAAGGGAGAAATTATGATGTACAGATATACAGGTTTCATTGAGTTATCTGTACCAATCACTAGATTTGGCAGAAAAGCCAATCCACATTCCTGA
Organism: Mandrillus leucophaeus; assembly: GCF_000951045.1. Classification (NCBI taxonomy): domain Eukaryota; kingdom Metazoa; phylum Chordata; class Mammalia; order Primates; family Cercopithecidae; genus Mandrillus; species Mandrillus leucophaeus. The sequence continues at coordinate 1,740,124 of NW_012102144.1, read as the reverse complement.
AGTTAGCAATATCAGCAATAAAGCTAATTATTTCATCTCTCTTGGTTTGACACCTGTATCTGTTTACTCAAATTTTGGTACCCAACTTAGAGGGAAAAGGATGTAATTAAATCTCATCCTAAACCCCAACATAATATAGGTATGAGTAATAGCAGCAGTAAAAAGTAATTAATAATAAGTATGATCTTACAGGCATTGTGCAAAATACTTTAGATGCATTCTGTCTTTGCATCTTCACCACAGTCCCATAGAGGTAAGTACTACATGTTATGGACGACAACAGAGGGCTTAAATTTGAGGTTGACAAAAGGGCTTTTGATACATAAAAGGGCAATGACTGTTTTATTGGCTATGTAATATATTAATAGCCAAATGCAATACTTGCTTTCAGTGGTCTTTGATGTTTACTCACACAATTCTGCCTTTCAGAGTCACTCACAATAGTTGATAATTAATATTACCTGAGAGCACTCAAAGGTCAAAATAACTCAGATCTACTGGCCAATAAATAACAAAGAGTGAGATTAGGGCACGACATTCCATTTGAAAATCTCTCTGATCTGTCTACTTATCATATTCTTTGGCATTGCCCCAGAGCAAGCCACTACCTCTCACTTGTGTTGCTGCAACTGCCCCCATCTTGTCAACTATATATGTTCTTGTCCATATCAAATGCCTTCTCCATAACGCGGATAGTGCAATGTAGCAAAGGTCACTCTCTTGCATAGGACATCCAATGTCTTGCAATTTTTCTTAGGATGAAGACCAAAATTGTCAACACATTCTCCAAAACCCTGAAAGGTCTAGCACCTAACTGTCTTTCTAGCCCCATCTCCTCCCTCTCCCATTTCTGCACCCCAGCAGAATTCCTTGGCTATCCTGTGCTCTGGCCTGACCTGCTTATTGTTCTCTCTTTCTGAAACATTCTCCCCAGTGCCAGTATTCACATAATATAAATATACTTACTCTTCAGGCTTCAACTTAAATACTGCTTCCTTAGAATTTCTTCCCCGCCAATCCAGAACCATAGGTCTCACTGTCAGAGGCCCATAGACTATCCTGTCCCTATACTTCATAGCACTTATTTAAATTCATATTTATGTGATTTTTGTAATTATTCATTTTTTGTAGGCCCTTATATAAAATAAATCTCCTTGAGGGCAAGATCAAGTCTGTCTTGCTCACTGCTCTATTCTCAATGCCTAGCCTGGAACAGCACCTGGAACACACTCATCCAGTAAATATTGTTTAGTTAAGGCCACTGAATGTAGTTGTGCAGGCTGTGTACTGCTAAGCTCCAGGGGCTCCATCCACATAGACAATGATATGAACAGTGCTGCCTGGAGATGCACAACACAGCAGTCCTGTATTGAGTGAAGGAATGAATACATGAATATTTCAATGGATAAGTGAATGAAACCATTGGTCATTGGTACAGAATTGTCTCATTGGGGAAAACCAAATTTGATGTCCAGTATTTCCTAAAAACTACAAAATCCTATGCAGTTGTATATACCATCATGTATGTCTCACAGAAGCAATTATTTTGGTATTTTATGTGTTCTGAATGAGATCTCTTTTACCGCCATTTGAATTCCACGTATACTTTTTCATAAACTAGAACTTGGGTTCACAATCCTCCAGGCACCAGTAAAAAGTCCCACTTTGGCTTTTTAATTGTACAAGTACCTCATTTTAGACTTGCAGGTGAAAAAGCTGAAGCTGCACTCCATTTGTGAGCCAAAATACATTTGTAATGTGGTATTTTTATTCAATAAGACCCACGAGTAATATCTGCATTGTATTATAATGCGCTGGTAAATTACATACAATCACCAGAGGGGGAAAATGTGACATCCAGAAGAAAGTAATGGATCATGGTACAAGACCTGGATTAGCTAAGGCAGGGGATTTCAGATGACTCTGTGGCTATTGGTAACAACAAATTTTGGCCATGACACCGGTCTCCAAGTTTTGCCACAGAGCTACATTCTGTTTCTGACTCCAGGCTTCCATGCAGCAGAAATTGAGCCATGATTGTTACTAATACCATTTATTAGTAAGCTTATAAGGGGCAATGGCTTAAAAAATAAAATGAGAATTCTGTATGCATTTGAGTTCGCTGAACCATGGTTTCTTAGGACCAGAAATCACTGTATCATCCCAATACTGTCACTTTTCATTTTACCTTATAACTCATATTCCTGAATTCTCCCAAAATGCTATAAGCTCTCTGAGGACAAGACTCCGGCCTTGATTTTTGTATCTAACTCACACAGACAACAGCATCTTACATATAGAGGGTTTGCAGGTCTTGATATTCATAAGATGATTGAATGAAGCTATTAAACCAAATGACTTAATTAAACCGACTGAAACTTTCACACTGCTTCAAAACATTACTACATTAATTTTTTGAAACTGGGAACAGAACATTGACTTGAGCAAGTTTCTCTTCTAGACTTTACCTATGAGATGGTAGACATGCCATACCACCAAGAAACCCCTGCAGGAATGAAGGGCTTCCTCTCCCAGTTACTGGGAGTGTTGTCAGAAGCCAACACTTGGTTGTTGACCCTCTTTGCAAAAAGATTCTGCTGAAGAGAGCGCCTTGCCCTTCTTGGGGTAGCCTCAGCCAAAAACTAGTTAATACCAGTGTATAAAGGCCAGACTCCCTCTCTCCAACTCTGGACAATTCCGAAGGGCCACCCCAGCTCTAGGGCTTCCAATGGGATCAACTGAGGCCTTTGTTGAGACTGTAACACAACCCAGCTTCTCCCTCTGCCCATCCCACCTCTCTCCCACTCCAATCCACAAGTATTGATCCCCAGAGCACTCCCTAATAAGTTTCCTGAATGCTAATATTTGTCCTAAAGTTCGCTTCCCAATAAACACAACCTACAACCCATGCCTCTGTGCTTCAAGAGAATCAAACAAAAAGGAATCAATTAAAGGAATATTTTTCCCCATTAGAACAATCTAGAAACAACCAACATTATAATTGGAGAAAGCAAGTGATCTTGGTAGCAGCTGCAGTTGAGGGCTGGAGTCACACTCTTCGTGTAACACAATGCAACAGCTCTTTCAGAGCCAGGAGTACCAGGCAGCGTTTTCCTACCATGCATGAGAACGCTGCTCTCAAGACCACATTAGGAATTTAGGAAATTATGGTGGTAGACAAAAGCACACCCTTAATTATGGGCAGTGTCAGGGTTCTTGTGTTTCTTAACCTCTGGAAAACCATTCTTTAATGCTTGGTTGTTGTCTTTTTGTATCGAATTCCCCAAGATTGGCACGAACAAGATAACTCTTCAACAAGTCTCCACAACACAAAGGATTAAAAAGTAATTATAACTATTATAATGAAATATAACCACTGATAACACTAGTATAATTATGTTTAATAAACTATTAATATTATAACAACTGATGATGCTCTTGTATAGAAGTCAGCAAACTACAGGCCAAGGGAGAAATTCAGGCCACTGTGGGCAGAATCCAGCCACACCCAATCATTTACAGATTGTCTATGGCTGCTTTCATGCTAAAATGGCAGAATCCTGTAGTTGTGACAGAGACTATATGGCCCACAAAGCCTAAAATCCTTACAGTTTGGCCCTTCACAGAAAAAATGTGCTGACTTTACTCTAATACAATAACATTTAGTGATCCTGATAAGAGTATTAAATGAAATAAGAAAATTTTGTTGAAGGAAAAGTAACACATTATGTATACATGCAAAAAAAAAAAAAAAAAAGGAAGCAAAACAGAAGAATTATCATCTCTGGGCATTGAGATTAGAGGCAAATCTTTGCATTTTTTTCTTTTTGCGTTTTTGTATTTTCAATGAGAAATATACATTGCTTTTACAATAAGAAAACCAATAAATACTACTTGTATTTAAAAAAAAAAAAAAAAAAAAAAGAGGCTGAGCATGGTGACTTGTGCCTATAATCCCAGCACTTTGGGAGGTGGACCACCTAAGCCTAGGATTGCTTGAGCCTAGGAGACCAAGACCAGCCTGGACAACATGGTAAGACCCTGTCCATAAAAAACAAAAACATACAAAATTTAGTTGGATGCTGTGGCATGCGCCTATGGTCCCACGTACTCAGGAGGCTGAGATGGGGGGATGGCTTATTGAGCCCAGGAGGTAGAGGTTGCGGAGGGCCAAGATCTCACCATTGCATTCCAGCTTGGGTGACAGAGGGGGTCCTTGTCCCGCCACCCCCGAAAAAAAAATGTGTGTGAGTGTGTGTGTGTATGTGTGTGTGTGTGTGTGTATATATATATATATAAAAATAACTCATGTTGAGTGTTTTTTCTTCTCCACCATTTAGGATTTTGCTATTGGCTAGCTGGGTGTAGAGAAACTCTGAATTTGAGAATGCTAAAGGATTTGTTTCCCAACACTACCTCGTGTCTAAGGAAAATATGTAAACAATGCAATGTAGAGAAGTTGGCCAGCTACTGGATTAAGCAGCCAGTTGGTCATCAGAAGTTTAGAAAAAACAATAGCAACCCTAGGTTGTTTTTGCGACAGCTGGCTGCATTTGGTAAGCTTATACACACTATGATAGGAAATATGAGTTATTCAGCCTCTGGTTTGTAATGCTTTTTAAATTTCCCAGAAGAAAAACAGCCTCCATTTTCCAAAGCCAGGACATTTCTTGACTATAAAAATAACACAATGGTCATACTAATACAGTTAACTATTTTTGAGGAATTTTCCTTTTTTTTATTTTTAAAATGTTATTTTCATTATTATTTGTTGAGACAGGGTCTTGCCACATTGCCCAAGCTAATCTTGAACTCCTGGCCTCAAGCTGTCCTCCTACTTCAGCCACCTGAGGTGCTAGGATCACAAGCATGAACCACTGTGCCCACCCTTGAGCAATTTTTTTAATAAACAGCAAGCCCCAAGCTAGGTACTTTGTACCAACATCCTCTCAACAAAATGATAAGAAAGATTCCATCAGCCTATTTTTTACAGCTTAGGATATCAAGCTTCAGGCAAGTTGAGAAGGTGGCCAAAGGGCCACCAGCTAAGATGTGGCTCAGCCAGAAGTCAAGCCATCTCTCTCTGAGTCCTCACTCATTAGCTGCCCTGCCTCCTGACCATTTGCATGTTCCACAGCATAGTTATAACCCTAACACACATCTTGGTGGAAAGAGATAGTCAGCACTCAAAAAATATTTGCATAATAACCAAAAGACTGTGCTTCTTAATCCATTAAATAACGACTAGCACAAGGAAGTGGGAGCTGCGGCCGTAAGAAGTGTTGGGAGATAATGATTTTCACGTATCAAATTACTTTGGGACAGTATTTTTTTAAGTTATGTAAAAACACTAGCAGACTCATTCTATATGATACCAAAACACTTATTTTAAATAACAGTTTCAAGAAACTTCTTGATATAAACATGATTTCTTTACTCAATTAAATATTAAATTTTATGTAGTGTTACATAGAAGTCATATTTGCTGATTCCCATGCTTAATTTGACATTACATATTATCGTCATATAGAAAAATATCAGAATATGACTTATATTTCCATTTTCTTCCATTCTCTCAGGCATTTTAGAGTGATGTGTTTTTGCCTACTGGGAACAGGGTTTTTGTTTTTGTTTTACTATTTGAATTAAAGTAAATATCATCGTATTTCCAATTTAGAAACCATGGATGTGTGTACATGCCATTAAATGTATATGTTAAGTATTGATCTTTCCCTAGTAACAGAATGGGTTTTTCACATTTTGAATTTAATATTACTTAGTCATGCTAAATGAAAAGTTTTCAAATCCTTCGATCTTATAGATAGAATTATTTATTTTATAATCTTCTATTATGCATTAATTTAAAGAGAAAATAAAATTTTGGTTTGGAATGGAAATGGAGATGTTTATAGTTTCCCCTCAAAACATGACAATAGGCATTTCCATTTAAAGTACACTAATATTAATAGATTAATAAAAATAGAAAATATGTTTAAAACTTCACAACTACCAGGCTTGCTAAAATGCCAACAAAGAAGATGCTTTATCACTATTTTCATTTTCTAGAAGAGATGCCTGAGGCTCAGAGAGATCAAGAAACTCTGCCGAGATCACACAGCCACTAAAGAGCAAACCTAGAAGTAAATTCAAGTATATCAGATTCTAGGACAGGGTTTTTCTCAGCCTCAGCACTACTGACATTTGGACTGGATAATCTTGTGGTTTTCTGAGGGGGTGCTATGCATTCATTGTAGGATATTTAGCAACATCCCTCACCCCTACTCATTCGATGCCAATAACACCTTCTCCTCTTACCCCAAGCTGTAACAACCAAAAATGTCTCTAGACATTACCAAATTCCCCTGGAGGACAAAATCACCCCTGGTTTAGAACCACTGCCTTAGAGATCCTGTCTTAAGCACTGTTTTTCTGCTTGCCTTTCAATACAGGTCAAGGTCACCCTTGCAGAATGGACCCCTGGCAAGCTTGTCATAGTCTATGCACATCTGAGCCTCAGCCAATTTAGTTTCTACCTCATTTTACCTAGAAAGGAAATGCCAGGTGCCCACAGTCTCGGGTGGTTTGGGATATGAACTCAAAGCTAGGGTTAATTTAAAAAAATGAATTGCCTTGCTCTTATTACCAGAAATCTGAACTAGAACAGAATCCATGTGCTTGGGGATGAGATTGTTAAGGAGTGAGGGGAGTGGGAAGACTCATTTGAGTTCAGAGTACTTACTATTTCACATAGCATTAATCTGATGAAGAAATAGAATAAGAATTGCAAAGTCATCAAAGATGATGGCTTTTCTTTATGACCCTTGGCACCAGAACAAAGAGCCTATTTTTTGTGGGTTTTTTGGATTTCCAGAATAAAGGGAATAAAAATGTTTAGGTAATGTTTGGATGGTTTAGAGACTGTGCGTACATTAGTGATAGGTCAATTAATATCCGAAGAGTTCAAAGAAGCAATTATTTTAATTTATAAATCACTTCAGAGGTAGAGCGCTGCCATCCATTAATGTGGTTTTTACAAATAAGAGAGCTCATGGTTGTGTGTGTTTGTGTGTGCACTTCTCCCCATGTCATTCTATCTGGCCTGAATTTTCCAACCAGATTGCATACCTCCATGATTAATGTATTTGTCTCTAGAGCGCTGCCAAACACATAAAGCATCGAATCTGCAATTTGACCCTTGGCTGAGACCACCCTATTTTTTGAGTTTTTGCTGGGCTGAAAGGTACCACCACAGACAATGTTGCTTCCAGAAATGACCTTCTTATGTTACACTCTAAATGGCAAAAGGTCTGTGAGCTAAGACTCCCCAGAGGGTTACAATGCCTCCTGGTAATCATGCAACAAGGAAAGGGGGCCAAAGTGACTTCTGGGCATGGTGGACCTAGCAGACACTCGACAGCTGGTGAAAAGTCTCCAAGTTGAAACTTAGAGATTTCCTAAACAAAGCATCTCTTTATTTTATTCTATTTTTTAATTACTGAGGTTGTGCGCAGTAGCTCACACCTGTAATTCCAGCACTTTGGGAGGCCAAGTGGGGAGGATCACTTGAGCCCAGAAGTTTGAGACCAGACTGGGCAACATAGCAAGACTCTATCTCTACAAAAAAAAATTAAAATAAAAAAGGTATCCAGATGTGGTGGCGCATAACTGTAGTCCTAGCTATTCAGGATGCTGAGGCGGGAGAATCGCTTGAGCCCAGGAGTTTGAAGTTGCAATGAGCCATGATCATGCCACTGCACTCCAGCCTGGGTGACACAGGGAGACCCTCTCTCTTAAAAAACAAACACTGAGTGACAACTAAGTGCCAAGATCTATGCTGAACACTAGAGGTATACAAGACAAATGCAACCTAATGAGAGAGGCAAGCTAGGGAGCCGGAAATGACTGTGTAGTCTGAGTGCTATAGTGGGTAAAGGTGCAGGAGGAGCCCAGACTGGAGACAGGGTGATGGCTGGGGAAGTTTCCAGAAGGAAGTGACCTCTGCTTCAAAGCTGAAACATGAATTGGTGTCTGTGTGTTGAATTGAGGGTATGGGTGGGAATGGCGGTGTTCCAGGCAGAAGGAAGAGCATGTGCAAAGGCCCAGAAGCAAGAAAGAACATGGTGACTTCAGGAAGTGGAAGGAAAAGTGGCTGGAGCCTGGGGAGGAAGAGAATAGTGAAGCTAGAGCTGTGAGCACAGGCAGGATTGCAAAAAATTCTCCAAGTCGTGGTAAAGTTTGACTTTATCTTAAAGGCACTGGCATGTGATGAAACTGGGGAATGACATGGTCAGGTTGGTGAAAACCAATAGGAAGAAGGCAAAGCAGCTGTGGGGGAAGAGGTGACGGGATTGGAGCAGGGAGGGTGGTACATGGCTTCCATCAGTGAGTTCAAGAACTAGAAAGAAGGGGCTTGTAGATGATGTGTAATGGAAATAAGAGAATTTAGTTGAGACTAAAAGAGATTGAGCTAATAATAAATTCACTAATAACCTTTCCCATTATAAAAGTTCCTTTCCCTTTTATCCTGGGTACTTCTATTGTAAAAACACCCCCGTGTCCCCCCACCCCCAAAAGACAGTGATATAATCTGCATTTCTGTCCTTGGTTTCATTGCTTTAAACTTCCAAGTATTTATTGAGCATCTACTACATGTCTGGTGCTGTTCTAGGTGCTGATCAGAGACCATTCTAGCTTTCTAGGAGGTTTCCTTTTAGTCATGGAGACAGTGCTATATGTCACAGGGAAACAAAGCACAGGTATTCAGACAGCAATCAATTCTGTAAAGATGAGAAATCATAAGGTCAACTGGGAGCGGTGGCTCACACCTGTAATCCTAGCATTTTGGGAGGCCAAAGTAAGTGGATCACTTGAGCCCAGGAGCTTAAAACCAGCCTGGACAACATGATGAAACTTCATCTCTACAAAAAATACAAAAAAAAAAAATTTAGCTGGTATGATGGCACATGCCTGTAGTGCCAGCTACTCAGGAGTCTGAGGTGGGAGGATCACTTGAGCCTGGGAGGTTGAGGCTGCAGTGAGCTGCGAGCATGCCACTGCACTCCAGGTGGGGTAAGAGAGCAAGACACTGTCAAAAAAGAAAAAAAAAGGAAGAATAGGAAGAAGAAGAGGAGAAGAAGAAGAAAGAAGAAGAAAGAAGAAGAAGAAGGAAGAGGAAGAGGAGGAAGAAGAAGAGGAAGAGGAGGAAGAAGAAGAGGAAGAGGAGGAAGAAGAAGGAGAAGGAGAAGAATAAGAAGGAGAAGGAAGAAAAAGAAAGAAGAAGAAAAAGAAGAGAAAAGAAGAAAAGAAATTATAAGGTCATGTGAAAGGTCATGCCCAGCACAGAGGAGAGACTCTGAAAAAGTGACATTTTAGCTGAGATAGAATCAAAGATGACCAACCCTGAGGAGATCGTGGGGAGAGTATTATTCTAGTGGAGGGGACAACAAAGGCCTTGAGATGGGAATGATCATGACCTTTCGGGGGAGAAGAGAACTGATGGGCACACCATGGAAGGCCTTTTGGGCCATGGTAAGGCATTCAGATACTATTCTGAGGGTAGTTTTAAATCTTGGAGTCAGTGCCTTTTTATGATTAGACATTATCAAACCCATTCCAATGGCTGGAAAAAATAAAGCTCTTTGAGCTGTGACACATCCTGGTATTCAATAACAAAAATGTTTTATTATGGGATTTCTGCTTTCTACCTCCAGAAGATAAAATTTTTGGTGCAACGCATTTCATGGGGAAAGAAGGCTAGACGGTCTGATTTACAGCTCTTAATTGGGGTAATGATCATTTGTAACCAAAGCTCAGGCTGCTGGGCACTGGCCAATTGTCCTGGCCATTTCTCTTAGGAAAGGTAAAACCATGCTCCACAGTCCATCCAACTCTCCACTTAGAGGGAACATACCCAATCCGAGTGGGACTTTTCTATGTGCTGGCCAGCTGCCTCGTCAGTAATTAATTCAGTTCTGTAATCATACCCAAAATGTTTAGGCAACTGAAGTAATGAGGAAGAGATCACCCACAGGAATGTGTATGTTTCAAGGACCCCCTTGTGTTTTGCCAACTCTCCTGCCCCAGCGTGGAATGACGGCAAGAGCGTGTATTTACAGGCAGACCGATGTGGGTGTCATCTGGGTTCCACTCCCCACTGGTTGTGTGGCCTCAGGAACAAAACTTAACATCTCTCAGCTCAGCTTCCTCAGTCTATACAATGGAGATAATAACACTAATACAACTATGATGAGAGAAAACCCAGGAAACTATGATCACACCCTCCATAGAGTGTATTTTCTCATACTCACATAGTAGCTTTGCTTCATTGGGTTCCATTTTTTCAGCAGAATATTGGGCTCGACAATCTCCAAATAAAACACTGATATTTCTTGTACAGCCACTGTCCTCAAGGGGAAATGAGAGTGGAATGCTATTAACTTTGCTTCATTTGATCATCACCAAAGGGTGGTGGTTCATCAAAGCACTGTTTATAAAGGGAACCTTGAGATTCTCTTTCTGATGAAAGACTTACCTAAAGGCTATTGTTTGTTGCTGAAGTCCTATCAGTGTCTAGAAAAATTTAAAAATATAAAACCAGGAGGAGGTTGAGAGGAAGAATTCTCAGAGAAGTTCAATTATATCTGACTCATCTCTAACAAGTTACATCGTACTGTTATGAAAACATCATGGTATTACAAAATGTTTGTGAATGTACTATTAAAATTGTTTTTTGTATTCCAATGGCATTATTTCATCACATGAAAATCAAGAACTTTGGCTACAGTGGCAAATAAGTTAATAGCTTTCTGCTTGGAAATTCAAATAGTTGGTTTTTCAGGGGTAGGGTAAACTTCAGTATTTATACCTTCTACCTTTTCCTTCTAAAGTTACATTTCGACAAGACGGGGTGGCTCACGCCTATAATCCCAGCACTCTGGGAGGCAGATCACAGTGGGTGGATCATGAGCTCAGGAGTTTGAGACCAGCCTGGCCGACATGGTGAAACTTCGTCTCTACTAAAAATACAAAAATTAGCCAGGCGTGGTGGCGGGCGCCTGTAATCCCAGCTACTCAGGAAGCTGAGGCAGCAGAATTGCTTGAACCCAGGAGGCAGAGGTTGCAGTGAGCTGAGATCGTGCCGTTGCACTCCAGCCTGGGCAACAGAGTGAGACTCCATCTCAAAAAAATAAATAAAAAATAAAGTTACATTTCATGGTAGCTAATCTCAGTAAACAGGGCAGTGGGATGGTGTATGACATTGGAAGAAATATAGATGGGAACCTGTTTTGCAATTAACTGCTAATGCTTCACACGATTTGGAAGTAGAGCTGCATAGTTTGACATCTTGGGCTCTGGAATTAGAAAGACTACAGTCCAAATCCCAAATCCACCCCTTCCCAGCCCTTTGACCTTAGGACAAATTACTTATTATTGCTAAGCCTCAGTTTTCTTATCTGTACAATGAGTATAATAACAATAATGGGGTAATCATATTTACCTTAAACATTATGATTAAATTTAAAAATTATAAGGCTCAACAATACTTAGAATAGAACCTGAGGCTGTGGCACAGTGCCTTTTGCCTATAACCCCAGGACTTTGGGAGGTTGAAGCAGGCGGATCCCTTGGGGTCAGAAGTTCGAGACCAGTGTGACCAACATGGTGAAACCCTGTCTCTACTAAAAACACAAAAAATTAACCAGGCTAGGTGACACATGCCTGTAATCCCAGCTGCTCCAGAGGTTGAGGCAGGAGAATCGCTTGAACCTGGGAGGCGGAGGTTACACTGAACCGAGATTGTGCCACGGCATTCCAGCCTGGGGGACAGAGCGAGAAAAAAACCAAAAACACCAAAACACAAACAAACAAAAACCAAAGAAAAGTTAGACTAGCACCTGGTACATAATAAGTGTTCAAAAAAGCATTAACCTTTGTTCACATCAATTCACTGTGTTACTTTTAGCAGATTACTTTATCCACCTGGACTTTAAATTCCTCATTTGTAAAGTAGAAGATTGGGACTAGAATTGGTTTCCCAAATGTAATCTTTCTTACACAGCCTTCAGAATTTTTGCCATTTTGGGGGGAAAATATTCCCTCAATATAGCATTGAAAGGAATAAAGTCATACACACAGATATTCAGTACACATGTGTAAATCTGTAAATTTAAAATCAATCTAATTTAACATAGGTGGATTGGCTTTACTTTAGTAGGATAAAACATTATACTCCCCATTCTGAAGATCTTGTTACTGGAGGATTGACCAATTCGTGGGCCAACCTGGGCACCATGCCTGTATCAAAGAGATTATCAGTACCCTGCATACCTTAGGCTTATCTGAAGCAATCATAGCTAGTTATCTTTTTGCTTCAGATAGACATTAATATAAACACATGTGAAACCAACAGTAAGCGTAGGAGCTGAGAGCACAGGTTGTGGAGTCAATCAGCCTGCCTCCAAATCCCAGTTCTGGCACTTGCTAGCTTTGTGATGATGGGCATGGCATTTAACACCTCTGTGCCTCAGTTTCCTCATCTGCAACATCCAGACAATGTGACTATCTACTCAGAGTGTTATTGTGAGATTTTACAGGAGTTAACAGATGTAAAGTGCTTAGAACAGTGCCTGGTCCCAGCACCTAGTAAGCAAGATATGCCTATCCACATAGGGAAATATATCACAATTTCATACCATCTTGGATCATATCCATATTCCGTTTTGGATATGGAGTCTTTAAGGAGTTAAGGCGGAGATCTAGGTCCTAATTCTGTACACATGGAGTAGACATTTGATATGCCTGGCTTAGATTTTTCCTCCTATAAAATTACTATAATACTGTCTCCCTCTAGGTACTTCCTAAGTGTGATAATGCCCCTTATGGGTCTGTATTTGAACAGCTTTCACCCCCACAACACATGACAGTAGATGATCTTATTGTTAACTTATGGCCTCGTGACTGTTTATCCTGAGCAGAGGATCAACGTGAGAACCAAATGCTGGGTTGGTGACTCTCCACTACTTAAGCAAAACCATAGGGAAAAGAAAGCCATTTCTCTTGCTATGGCTTTTCCGCCAAGAACACTGAAGAAAATCAGACATAATGTGAATTCCATATGTCCAAATATGTTACTACCCCATTCAGTCACAAAAAATCTAGTCTCTCTGACCTACCATATTTGAAACCAAATCACATATATCCGAGACTTAGATCCTTTCTCTAAATCTTCACAGACCTGCATCATGTTGACATCCAAAATAAGCATGATTCATTGAAACAGGTGAGATTTCTGACCAAAAGTAAGCTCCACGAGGATAAGGGAACCAATGTGCCTGGAGATTGGAAGTAAAACATGCAGACAAGGTGGTGTGGCAAATAGATTCCAGCTTAGTATGTATTGGGAGAAATTCAAGGGACAAATCAAGTATTTAAATTATTCAAGGACAATTACTACATGCTTAATTATTATGTCTCACATGAGAAAGTTTTTGTAAAACACAGTGAACTAGTAATTACACTCTCAGACACACTGCAGCAAGTTTTAATAGACCACTGAGCCCCTATACCTCTCAGCCTGATTGTGGTCATGTTTCGTTCTGGGGAATACATGAGTTCCTGTGTCAGAACTGTAAGCGGGTGGACAAATCCAATCTAAGGCGGCAAAAAGGGATGATGCAGAATGGAGCCAAGTGCTGGGCATACTGTCTTAATCCAACATTGCTTTTTTCAGCTTGAAAAGAGATGCTCCAAAGTTGAGAGAATGTGTGTCATTGAGTTTCACTTCATCTGTTACCCAGCTGACTATGTTTGAGACAATGATTCTCTCATCAGAGATTACCTGATTCTTCAGAATCCACTTACTTGTTTTCCACAACCACAGTTGAGGTTGTAGACTGCCCGTTTCTCATGAAATGTGGTAATTTTTTAGATAGGGAAATTATAGTATATAGATATATAGTATATATATAGACATTATAATTTATATATAATATATAATATACATCTGTCTCTTATACACATCTAGATGTGTATAAGAGACAGGTGTTACTTTTAGCAGATTACTTTATCCACCTGGACTTTAAATTCCTCATTTGTAAAGTAGAAGATTGGGACTAGAATTGGTTTCCCAAATGTAA